>NC_064284.1:33061711-33157935 GCF_019186545.1 Solanum stenotomum | reverse complement strand
CTTTTTAGATGAATCCTTTTCAGATTAGACTAGTGGATCCATTAGGCAGTTCAGGTCTTATACCTTTGGCCGGGTATAAGATGCTCTGGCAGCGTGAGGTCGATCGCTGTATCATCACTATAGCTCTTATGTGATGGTTGTCGGTTAGAGAAACTCCCACAGCAGTTATTGTATTTTCATACACAGAGATTATTGTATTTTTATATACATCAGTTCATTGTATTTCTATATACATTTCAGGCTTATTGTATCTTTGTATACACACAGAGTTTATAGCATGTTTTAAACAGTCTTTCTTTATATCGCACTTGTTTTAAATTGCCTTATATTGAAAGAAGTCAGTCAGGTTGAGTTGAGTTGAGCTAGGTAAGCTATTCAGTTTCTTCCAGATTTCCTTCTAGCCTTTGTTGCTTAGTTTTCCAGCCCGCATACTCGTACATTCCATGTACTGATGTCAGTTGGCCTGCATCGTTTGATGATGCAGATTCAGGTACCCAGGATCAGCATCTTGCACGTCATTGATCCAGTTGAGCACTCCAGAGTTAGTGGTGAGTCTCCTTGCATTCCGGAGGAATCAATTATTTTGTGTTCTTAGTTTTTGTTTTATTAGGATATTGCGGGGTCTGTCCCAACATCCATCTCAGTATTTTAGAGGCTTCATAGACAGACAGTCAGTCAGTTAGTTTTGAGTTTCTTATCTATATATATATGTAAATATTCTATTTTGAGATTCGAGTTGCCTTTATGGCCATATTTTATAAGTTAAGTTGTTTTGTAATATTGCATTGCATCGAGTTATTCTGTTGAGGTTTCCGCTGAGTTAAGAAAGTCAGGCCAAGGGTTCGCTTGGGGCCAGAAATGGTCTCCGGGTGCCGGTCCCGCCCAGGGTGTAGGCTCAGGGCGTGACATTGAGGAAGCTACTTAGGATTCCGAGGAGGATATGAAGAAGAGATACCTGCACCTCTTTCCTTCTGAATCAGTTTCAGACCAAGGTACTAACTCTTTGTAAAGTACTCTTTAACTTGATGTGTTAAATTTGTTCTATTTCCATGTTTTGTGCTTGAGTTAGGTGGATAGATATTTCCCTCCCTTGTTGCTCTTGGTTTGATCTCATTCAAGGACGAATGTTCCCAAGGGGGTGATATTGTAACACCTCGGTTTCGAAAAGAACTAAAGAGAGGTTCATACAAGTCATCATCAGTTTTTACTTTTGGGTCAACTTCAAACACCTACATCTTTTAGAACATAAAAATTTAGGTGGCCCATGACTTATAAAATTTAAGGTCTTTGAGTACTCTTTCCAACACCACCAAGTTTGCTTAATTTTGAGCTTGGAGTAAAAAGTTATGCATGTTTCAGTGAAGCTTCTCTATTTAACTTATCTCATCCGTTTTTAGAAGGGTATTTTGGTCTTTTCCTTTACCTACTAGGCATAGCACGTTTTTCCTCACCCAACTAAAGGTCAAATCAAACGCTAAGTTATGCTTTCACATTCCTAAACACTTAAAAAATTAAGAGAAGAGTTCAAGAGAAGAAAGAGCTAGGTTTTTAAGCGTTCTTCAAGAATTGTTGATTTTCATCAAGAACATTGTTCTTTCCAGGTATGTAAGGCTTCTCACAGTGTTGGACTTGGTCGTCCTCTTGCCATACATTCAATTATTCATGAAATCATTGTATCTAAAGGATTATTGAGTAGTTGTTGATATTTTTTCAACTCCTTAAAAATGGAGGTTGCAAATTCTTGTGTGTTGTGAATCTTTAGTAAAAGTTGTGTTTCCCAAAGGGATTTTGTTGAATTCCTCAAGTATTCGTGTTAGGTTTGAGAATCAAGAAGAGTTTAGGAGAATTTCCCTACTCTAAAGGAGTTAGAACCCTAAATTGAGTACGAGGGGCCTGGTGCGGCGCACTAGGATAGCGCCAAGGCCTGACTTCAGTAGTTTAGGCCTTGGAGCAATAAGCGAGCACTACACTATTTCTGAAGTTTAAGCCTTGGCGCGACGTGCCAACAGTACACCAAGGCCTGACTTCAGTAGTTAAGGGGATGGCACCCTACACCAGCAGTACGCCAAGGTCGCTGGGCAGATTCTTTCCTTGATTCATCCGATGCATGTTCCTTTAAGTTGTGATCACATCTCCCTTCTAGATCGTATAAGCTCTATTCACCTTTGAAAGTCCCTACATATCCTAATCACGTGTCTAAGTGGGCATTCAAAACTAAAGTGAGTTAAATGAAAATATTAAAGGCTCTATTTTCAGAAAAATATAAGAGTTTTCAATTGCTATGCGTATTGATCTTGGGCTTGAAAGATAAGTCCATAATAATATGTTTAAATTTAAGTATGAGTTATGTTTTTGAAAACTCCTTCAGTAACGTAAAAGTCCATTTCTTTGCAATTGAGCATAATTGATATTGTTTATTATTTTTGGACTAGTTTCGAGCACCGAATTGGGTTTGAGCGTTTTATAACTCAAAAGTCCATAAAACTACGTAGCCACGAAGGATAGGATAGCATTGACTCGTCATGCGACTCCTCACTACCTCTGTGAAGGACTATTAGATCGATCTATAGTTATAGGACCATATCATCCTATACCCCGACAAAGTATAGGATGACCCTTGCAATGTGGGCGAAACGTTGTATCATTGCTAGGCTCATGGTAATGGTTGTCAGTTAGAGAAACTCCCCACAAGTAAAGTATATTATTTTTCATATTGCTTTTATTTCATATCTTATTATAAAGTTTAAATGGTTTACACTAATGTTCATGCATTGATTCAGTTGAGTTGATTTTATTCATTCAGTTTAGTTCCTGTTTTACTCAGCCATATTACATACTCGTACATTCAATGTACTAATGTCATTTGACCTGCATCTTTTATGATGCAGATACAAGTGTGCAGGATCATCAATGGGCATTTCGTTGAGATTACCTTACACTAGTAGACAGTATTTAGTGAGGCCTCCTTGCTTTCGGAAGGATCCATTTTTATTTCTATTTTAGTAGTATTTTAGGTGTCGTGGGTCTTGTCCTGACATCTAACTTGAACTGTTAAAGGATTCATAGACAGAGAAAATTAGGTGTTTCCATTATTTTCTCCAGATGTTTGTTTAACTTAGGACTTATGTTAAGTATGTCAAGAGAGTTATTTAAGACTTTTACAAATGCTCATCTATTTAAGCTTCCGTGTATTATATAGAGTCATGTGAGTCATAGTAAGCCAGTCCAAGGATTCGCTTGGGGATAAAAAATGGTTCTCAAGTGTCGGTCACGTCCAGGATGTAGGCTTGAGACGTAATAGATATAACTACTTTGTTGCTCGATGATATGACTAAGGTTAACCGAGCATGACGCAATAAAAATGATCAAGTGCATATTCTACAAGTGGGTTTGAGCAAAGAACAGGTCGAGAAGGAGCATGAAAGAGATGAAACATGGAAAAAATGATGACCCAAATCAATTTGTTGTTTAAACATGTCATGGAAAGTGGAAGCAAGTCAATAAATGCAGTTGGAATCAACAGCGGGCAGTGCCCGGATGATGCCAAATTTGAGGTATTATACAATGAGGAAGTTCAATACTTATGAAATCAAGTGGGGGGTTCTCACACTAATTATCAATGACAAGATGGGAACCAAGGTTGGAACAAAGATAGAGATGGTGGTTGGAAAGACTGGCGGGGTGGAAATTAGAGAGTTATGGAGATGGAAAAAGATAGATACATGCCTCCCCATGATCGTCCACGCCCAAAGGAATCAGCTGGACCAGAAGGAAGCCAAACTTAAGACATGCTTGTAAGGATCTACAATAAGGTGGTTCGATAAGGTGTTGAAGGATTTGAAAAATGACTTCTCCACTTTATCCCTGACAGTGACTTCGCACTCAGTTTCTCTCAAGTAGATAGAGACCCAACTGCGCCATATCCCCAGTCATCTTAATCCAAGGTAAAAGGGAACATTTCCCAGTGACACCATACCGAACCCCAAGAATGATTGTTGAATTTGATGACTATATCTTGCCATAACGTTAAGTAAAGTGCTTCTTGGGAGGTAACCCAAGTCTTTAATTTTGTTTTTATTGCTTTCGTATAACGTGAGTTGTGAGTGCATATTGAGAAGCAGTCGAAAGATTGAAAAAGGAAGCATAAGTAATACAAAAGCCAAATGGCGATGCGCCAAAGGCAGTGTGCAAACTCATTCTTGTCCGTCTTTTGGGCATGAATAGATGGAAAAGTGTACTGTCAAAATTGGTGATCAGAACTCCAAAGGGTGATTCACCAAAGTTCACTACACGGACTCCATCGGGTCTATCGAATCAGCCTTCAGGATTGGTGTTTGTTCAGGCATGTTCGATGAGCTTAAGCTCTAACTGGTGATTCACCGAACACGTTCAGCGACATTAGTCGCGATCGTCGAACATGCTTGATATAAAAAGGCCAAAGGTATTTTAAAATTCAAAAATCAAAACCTTTGAGATTTGAGAGCCTTTTCGATTCCTTTCTATTGCCTTGCATATTTAGAGTATTTGTGAGACTCTTGTGCGTGTTTACGAAGTTTGAGAAGTGCATTTTCATGGAGTTATACTCAACCCCACCCTGATCCTCATTTTTCTCGACTATTTTTGGCTTTAAGGTTGGTTTTTGAATTTTTGTTGATGTTTTTGAGCTTAAAAGGAATATAGGGTATATGTGTCACGACCCAAGAGCACCCCCAAGTCGCGACACGACGTATTCGACCTCGAATAGGTCTTTACAAGCCCTTAGCATTCATTCATCACATAGGCAATAAAAATAGTGCGGAATTAAAACCTTTTAAAACAAACTCATACGACTTCAAAGTCAACAACATTTTAAAGAAGCACAAGCAAAATACAAGTCTCACGTGGCCAACTTAGACCCAAGTCACAAAGAAACATACTAGGAGCACAACCCTTTACAATAAAGAAGAATACTACAAGTTTATTACAAAGTCTTAATAAAAGAAACTAGAACATAGAATTTGTGCCCTTGACATATGAGGACATACCAAAAAGTCTTTGAGAGAAACTCTAATCCCAAGCTTCACTATGGAAACCACCTCACTTGCCAACTCCTACACTTGTAGTAATACATAGGAAAAGAATGGGGTTAGCACAATTAAGTACTAAGTATGATGACTATGCAAAACCATGCAAAATGGGACATTTATTTAAGGTATAAGCTTTTATGCCATTTTTGATACATATCCATAAACCACATGTATAAGAGACACATTACAAGTCAACATCCACATACAAGACAATATCCATACTATAAGCATGCTCAACTATTACCAATTTTCAACACATATGCACATTTGTCAAATAGACCATTTCATCATCTTAGACCCTCCACCTAAAGTTACCCTAAGACCCACCTAAGTAAGACATAGAGGGGCATCCTATACTATCTCTACATGCCACACCTAAGTGTTCCTCAAGGCTACCATAGATAAAGACCTTTCCCTTTCAACATAAACCAATAAGTCAACATTCATTAGTAGAGACATTTAAGGAGACATTCATGCATATAGGGGACTTCACATAATAGTCATTAAAGACTTAGGGAACTCACTTTAGTACCTTCAAGGCCTACTCGTGCCATGTGTAGATAGCATCCAATACTACTACCTACACGTTATAGAACCTATCAAGTAACTAGAGTGCACATCCCACATGAAGGGAATAGGCATTAACTGACATAGACCATACTAGCTAGGCATGGTATCCGGTGTCATAAGACCCCACACCGTGAAAGGTGTTCTACTTGCCAAGGGTAGAACTAATACGCATCCCATGCAGGCACATGGTTTAGGGGATATCTAAAGACGTCCATTGTACTCTTGCCTCATACTCGGGAAGAGCTACCATCTTAACCATATCCACTCAGTGCTTCCCATAGAGTAATTTCATTCACATATGAGTACTAGAGAGGGCGTCATGATTAGGCCTACCGACCCATGATACTCTACCAAGAATGGCACCACAAGGATCTACTGATCAAGGATCATAAATGATAGCTCATTGACTTTCTTAGAGAGGGTTTCTACCGTTCCAACCCACCAACTCCAAGTCTATCATTTCACACAAGAAGGAGGCACCATCATAAGGTCTACCACTTCAAGATTTACATTCACTTAGGGGTCTAGACTCACAATGAAAGGGCACCATACTTAGGTCTAACCGATTCAAGTCATAGCCTAGAATACCTCATTAGTCATTTATAGAAGGGCACCAACTTTAGGTCTACCAATCCTAGACATTCATTCATTTATTTAAAGAGAGGTTACCAATCTAGGTCTACCAATTCGAGAGACAATGTTACCATATAGAGGCCTTTCATAGTCCACCATCATCACATATAAACATTAAGTGAGAACATACTTTCAATCACAATATATACACATTGTATAATATAATATCATGCTATCCTTGAACACCACGTACATAACCCTCATATTGCACACACATGTAGACACACCTTAAGACAATACTTCAATTCACTATATAATGCCTTCAATGCCATAATCAATACACATTCAATAACTAAAAACCTCCACCATAAGTGGATCAATCCAAACAAGAACAATTTCAATATAGCATGAAAGTAGGTCAACTTACCATTCTCCAAAGCCAAAATCACCATTATCTGATTCCCAACAATTCTAACATCACAAGAGAATTTACCCATGACTTGCCTACACGGCCATAATTCTCAACTCATCCATACACCAACAATCCACCAAAAATAGATATAGATAATAATAGGAATCAATAATACAAATCAATCTAAACATAATTCCATCAATATACAATCATAATTATCAAACCCACTTCATAAGCCAAATTTAGGAATTTAGGGATATCATGGGTCCATGGATTTTTTTCACCTAAAAACATCAATTAAACCATAATATAATCATAATAAATCGTTTGAAACCATTTAATGCAAGAACCCATGAGTTTGAGGAAGAATTGGGGTTTTTCATAACTTTTGAAATCCTTGAAAACCATTTTGAGATTTGGATCTAGGGCGAAAACTAGCCCTAGATAAAGATCCACCATACCTTAGTTGATGAATTCCCAAAGAAATTTGATGCCTAGTTCCCACTTCTTCTTCTTCCTTGAGTTGAGAGAGAAATATTGAGAGAGAAGAACTTTGGAGGTTTTGATTTGGGTATTTGAGAATAATGAGTTAAAGGAAGGTTTTAAGACTTAAAACTATTTATATGAATGATATAAACCATTTAAAATCAACCCCACATGTGAAAAACTTAAAATGAATTTACTTAAAAACCCTTCACTTGGGCAGCCCCGTCAGGGACCACGTCCACTTGGACGGGTCGTGAAGGGCACCCTAGCTCGTGGTGGTGCCCATGGTCCCCTAGACAATGTGCATCCCTCAATTGCCAAAACCTCCAAGGCCAAGGCAAGTTCACGAAAGCTCCCACGATCCGTGGTCAACACCACGAGTCGTGGTGATACTCGTGGACTTAGAGGCAGTGGCTTGGCTAAGTGGCCTTGCAAGCTTTGCCACCAAGTGACTTTCATGGCCACTTTCACGAGTCGTGGTCATGACCACTGTCCGTGAAGTGGTCCGTGGTCATGGGGCAGTAGCTTGGCCAAGGTTGGGCATGTCTTGCCCTCTTGGTTTAGGCCTTGCTCTCCTTGGCTTGGCACAAGCCTTCACCCTTAACCATCATTCAAAAACACCTTTTAACATAGAGTCTAGCATGTGCCTTGACGTTAACTCACTAACCTCTTTCAAACAAGACTCGGAACAACCATACTCCATCAAACACATAAGCTCAAAATACTAGTTTCCGAACGTCATGGTCGTCCCTTGACGTTCAACCTCAAAACTCATCAAACTAAACTTTAAAAGTCATTTCTCATAGTTTTAACAAGTTACCAGCTCCTAAAACACATGTGAAGCTCTAGTTCTTCCCACTTCATTATTAGGGTTGTTACAATATGCTTGATCCTTGTAACTTCTTTTTTATGTTTAATTTCGATGGGTAGCATCACATTGTCTGATTTGAACTGTGCCATGAGATTTTAATTGTAAATGCTTGTAAAACTGTGGATCGTGATTTTGTTGGTTAAATTGCATAATTGAATTGAAAAATATGTTGGGTCTTGGCCTAATTTTATGTAGGTGAAGTCTGAGAAGCCCAATGTTGACCCAAATGAATGATTTTGCCCAATGATAGACAAAGTGACTACTTTCTTAAGGGCAAATCATCAATTAGTGCAATACTTAGTAATATCTAGAGAAGTCTGAGTACCCATGGGTAGAAAAACATATATGTGGATTGTAATGTTGGGGAAAACTAATATTTGTTATGCGTGTTGGATTAGATGTTAAAATTAGGCACTAGGCACTAGGTTGAACACTTCATGTTTAGTGGGCTTATCTTAGCTCGCTAAGAAGGTTAGACGAATCGTCGAGTAAGCCCCAGATCGCCTTCTTGAGCATATGCATGGCCTTAGGTACTGTCCCATTCGACGAGCTTTTCTTAATCCGCCAAAACTATTTGGCGAATCGCTGAGTGGGAGAAGACATCGCCTTTGATGCATGTGTTTTTCCCTTTTGCACTATTAGTTTTGGAGAACTTGTCTTAGCCCATCGAAACAAACTTGGTGAACTGTCGAATTGGCATTGACTTCGCCTTTTATGCCTGATCTTTGAGTTAATTGATTCTGTCCATTTTGGCAGGCTCACTGGAGCTCGGTGGTCCTTTTTGGCGATTCACCTTCCCGTTAGACGAGACTTAGAATATTTCTAAAATGTGATTCCATGTGCTTTCAATTTCAACTAACCTTCACAAAACCTATTTTTGAATGTGTTCTTTGCAAGTAATGGAAAGAACTAAGGGTAATCAAGTGGTTTCCTCCGATACTGAGTCGGATAGGGAACCTTCTCCTCCTCTTCCTCCTCTGCCAAAGAAGCAAAATGGCATATCTATAAATAAGCCTTTGGAGGCCTCTCGTGGTCAATAAACCAACCCTCAAACAACTACCACCAGGGGTAAGAAAGTGAGGAAACACATTGCCACCAAGCAAGTGAATATCCTTTCAAAATAGGTGTCGCCCCTACAAGATCCTAATCATGTTTCTCGTGTTCTCTCAATAACAGCTCCAAGATCATTGAATAGGCTCAAGGAAGAAGGAAAACATACTATTTTAGAGGAACATCGAGTCTCGACTGACAGAGTCATGAGGGATTACCCAGCCATATGGTTAGCCATCAAATTTCCCAAGTTGGAGCAATTTACTAAAGCAGACAACCTTATGTACCAAAGTGGGTACGTGAATTCTATGATGCCTATGCCAAGACATTGCCAAAGAAGAGAAAGGGCACTATTTGGAAGACAATAGATGAAGTCGAAGTGAGGAGTAAGATGGTTCAGTGCCATGCCAATGAGATTAACACAATATTGTGCACCCCGGATAATAATGTTGATCCAAATGACTAAGACTCTAGATGCACCAAAGGGGTGGTTGGCCCCTCTGATATCGGATGAGTCTTCTCCCTTTTGGATAGATGAAAGTGCTAAGATTGAGAAGAAGGACCTGAACATCTGGCAAGATATTGGTTTGGGTTTATCAACAACAATTTGATGTCGTCCCAAAATGAATTAATACTTCGACATCCAAATGCAATGCTAGTGGGCTTTATTATTGAGAAAGAAAAGACCAATGTAGGTGATATAATTGTGGAAGAGATGTTGTTACGGGCCAGAGAAGAACATATCATTCTTCCCTTCCCGGTGATTATTACGCAACTATGTAGGAGAGGAGAAGTTCCTTTTTAGGGGAAACTGATTTGAGGGTCACACCTTCTTCATCCAGAGAAAACCACCACCAGATGTTACGATTGTGGTTGACCCCACCACTTTGGCAGCTGAGACTAGCATACCTGATCCTGTTGTGCAGCAGACATGTATTTCTACATCTTTCTCCACTTCTTGCCCTTATGTTTCTTCATTTGTGTGTCTTTTTACTGTTGTGAGGCCTTCCCCCTATCCTATTGCCCATCCCCCCGACCCAAACGATGATCTACCAGATGGGTAGCCTTGCCCGGTTAGCAAATGTTAGAGTTACCCAGGTTGAGACAGACATCCCATGCACATTGTCCAAGCCATCAAAAAGGCCTTGGCTCCTTTGATTGAACAGGTGGTCAAGTGTGAGAGGGCCATTGAGAGTCATAGTGTGATACTTGATTATCTCACAACTAGGTTAGAGGCTTAAGAGATGGCTGAGGGTAGCTCTAGCACACTAGACACCATGCGAGATGAGGTTGCTACTCTAAGGGCTGAGGCTGTCCAGTTACAATCGACATACATCTTTATGCTTTGGGGTGAGGTTCCCCTTCCATATGCACCTGTTCCTATGCCTGAGATGTTGAGTCTTGTGCCTCCCTCTAGTGAGCTGCCTGAGGTTGCTATGCATGTTATTCTATTGATGCTGATGAGAGTAAGAGGGTCGATGATGACTTGGTTGAGGAGACCTATAAGAAAGAGTTGCGGGCTAAAGAGTAGGGGATTGCTGAGACACTGACGGAGCTACAGGAGACCGCAGAGGTCATTCTTCAGGCAGCCCTTGAGAGATCTCTTTGAGAGACTTCCGAGGTTGGTTCTAGTGGAGTCACCACAGACCCCTCCTTACCTCCCACTGTTGAGATGGACATTGATGCCCTAGTTGAGCCTTCAATGTCGCCTCTAGTGATCCGCATCGATGCCCCTCTTGAGGCTTCACCACCCAAGACTCCAGACGAGAGTGCTCCACATGCATAGCTTGTAATGGGGATCCTTTATCTCAGCCTCCCCATTTTTTTTATCTTGCATTAAGGACACTATAGTTTTATTTTTGGTGGGGTGAGGGTCTTCGTGCCAATATTCCCATTTTGAATGTTTTTTATTATTTTGAGTTTTGAACAATTGTAGTAGTACTTTTTGTTTATATTAAAGTGCTATTTTGGGTTAAAGCTTGTTCCTTTAGTTTTATTTCATTCTCTCTTGATGTTGCAACCCCTCATGAGTTTAAAATTTTAAAATGATTGAAGTTTTCATTGATAACAATTTGAGGATCGATGGTGTTCAATATCGATGTCTTTAATAATACTTATGATGAGCATGATGCGTAGTGTTGGTGGTACGAGAATAAAATCGATGTGGTTGCACCTTTGAGCGATCTCTTTGAATTTTTTGTTGACTAGTTGCATTTTTTTATGTGAGCCTTGCAATGAACATTACGCGTATGCTTTTGATCTTTTGGGGATGTGCTAAATGAGTGTATTTCGAAGTGTGATATGCGGTGAGGTCTTACTTGAAAGCATGCATGTGGAGTCCTAGAATTTGCCTTGTTAGTCCAATTATTTGAATTGGTGAATGTAATACATGATATTGGGCAACAATTGAAAGAGAGAACCAAATTGTCCATAAATCCTTTGTTACTACCTTGCGAGGGTGTGAATCTATTTTTGCACCGTTTGAGCCTAACCTATTTGTTGGAAACCAAAAGAAAGTCTCTTGAATCAAATTATCCCTAGATTCTCACCAAAAATCTTTTTTGAAGCATTGTGATGTTTGAATAGTCAACTTAGACCAAAAGCCTAAGTTTGGGGTGTTGAAAGGAAGCAAGAATGTAAGCCAAGTGAAGGGAAAAGAAAGATGAAATGAGATTCAACTTTAAAAGTGTTACCAAATTAAGGGTAACATGTTATTGAGAGTAGTTTTTCTTGGGCGCTTGCATGTTAGCTCTCATTGAATACTATTGTAGACACCCTTATTGAGCTCTTTGTGTTCTTGATTTATTTGAGGACAAGCAAAAGTTTAAGTTGGGGGTGTTGATAAGTGGCAGATTTGCACTCATTTAAGGTCCATTTAGCTCAATAATTAGTGTCCTCAATGCCTAATTTTGTCCTATTCTGATAGAATTTTGATGATTTGTAGCTATGAATGCAATTGGACAAAGCAAGGACTGATGTTTGAAAGAATGACAAAAATACAAAAAAAAAGTGCAAAGTAAACATTGTTGATCGCCTAACATTAAGGGCGGATCGCCAACTGAACACAACCTCACCCAATTTGACAGTGCATAGCACTTGTGTCTATCACAGAAGGTCGGTGGACTTCAGTAGAGACGGCTATGCATAGAATGAGAACGACGGTCCTCATGCCTATTACCCAATGAGATAGTGTGTAGTGCAAAGATTTAATGCTCGAAAGGTGAACTAAGGTGGTACTGGGTGATTTTCCGAACGTGAAAGACTGACTCAATTGAGTTTGCCAATTGAGGTTCAAACACCTAAAACCTAGAGCATCACAAGGCGAGTTGAGGAGAAAAGGGTGATTCACCGAATAGGTTTGGCAAGCCCAACAAATGTTACCGGAGTAGTCGCAGAGTGGATTTTGTAGCCCAATTTTGGGAAAGCTTAAATAGCCCAAAGAATACAAATCTAAGGGAGTTCCACTTTTAGAGAGTTTAGAAAGATCTTTTGAGAGAGTCTAAGAACACCTTACTTTCGAAGAACATTTTTTAGCTTTTGGGGTTTGAATATAATAAATTGGAGTTGAATCCAAAGTGGGTTTATTCTTAATTGCTTGATTTTGTGCTACCCATGGCTGATTTCATGGAAGGTATAATTTCTTTACTTTTTGATGCGTGGCTAAAACCCCAAGATCTCGGGGTGCTCAAATGGAGTTGGGTGTTGATTAATGTAGTGAGTATTGTGCTATACTATAGTTTATTGTTGTTCATACATGAATTTGGTCTAATTACCATAGGTTAACTCAAGGGTTAATGTTGCAAACTTAATTTCTACTTGTGATCTCTGGTTGATGCTCGAAAAAGATTGATTGGAGTGGGTAATTAGTTCAATACTAGAAATTTAGGTTTGATGTCCGTAACTTTCTTGAAAGAGAGGTTATGGGTCGGATCTATTTGGCATGTTCTTGAAAGAGAGAATAGAGTAAGGTATTGGGTTGTTTAGGATTGGCATATATATGAGACCGAAATGAGATTCTATGCATAGATGCTTTGGGATCGAAAGATGATTAACGTCAATGAATATGACTTAGCATATTCATGAATGTTCAATACTATAGAGCAACACAATTATCCTTATGTGATATCAAGTTCAAATCCCCGCACCCCTGGATTACTTGTTAACTCTTGATTTCGTCTAATTTTTAGTTTAATTTCAGTAGTTGATTATCAAAGCTTACTATTAAGTTGGTGGTATATCCACCCAATTGTTCTTACTATTACAAATGAGCTAAATTAAAATTCAAATTTCTTGATAAGGAATTCTCTACGATATATCATTCCCTATGGGATTTGACCCCGAAGCTTCGTTGGGTTTTTACTGACTACGGTCACTCACTCTTTTAATTGGTTTTGGAGAGTGATTTGAGCACTATCACTTGTCAATTAATTATTTTTACTAAATTATACTAATTCTGATTATCTATTCAAGGGTGCCAAAGGAATTTGATTTATAAATAAAAGAATGCAAGAATTAAATACTAAGATTACCCTACTATGATTGGGGAAATTCTAGGGTTGCAACCTCTTTAGAATTCGTGCATAGTATCTTCTTTTATGGACTTCAATTAGACATCAAATAGTTCTGGCATGCGGAAAGCAAGAGCGAGCTTCTTCGCTCCATACGTTGGTCCAAGATCCATCAAAGGCTCATAATCCAAGGACCTTAACTAGGACTTGTACTTATTGAACACCTCTACCCTTCAAAATTTAAACCATTTGAACATTCTTCCTAGGTGACACATTGTTTGTGATTCATGTCCTATAAGCGCGTGGAATGTATTAAATTGGGCATTTTTTGTGGGAAAAAAAGAAGAGAAAATAGTCAAATGCTCCCTCAATCTATTATCAGATTTCCAACTACACACATATACTTTACAAGGTCCTATTACCTCCTTGGACTATTTCAAAATGGAATTAATTTCACCCTAAAATGCTACACCCAGATTTATTGTGTAAAGTAAAACACACGCACCAACACATGTTTAACATGTGTATTTTCTATTTAAATTTATTTTTTATTTACTTTCTTTCTCATTCTTCTTCTTTTCATTACCCTCCATTATTTTTCACCATTAAGACAATCCAAAACTTCTTCTAGTGATAGCTAAAAATGCAAAAGAGGATAATTTTTTTGAAAATTCTTATCAAGAATTTTTTTCTAATGATAAATTTGAACGAAATCATTAATAAGTATTGTTGGAAAGACAAATTGATCTAGTGGGTTAAGAAAAAAATCAACATTTCTATCGAAGATGAACAGAGAATTGAATTTATTTTATTTCTTTTTCTGATTGTAAATTATGTGTAGTAAAATTACAGATCTAATGTTTGTTTTGGACAACTCGGAAGATTGATTTATATACATGAAAAGTGAGGTAAATCATAAAGAAGATTGGAAAAAAGAAGAGGTTAAAAAATTGCCAATAAATTCATCTTCTTTTTTCTTTGGCTTCCTATTCTCTATCGATTATCTTCTTCATGTCGCTGGCATCATCAATCCGTTGGAGATGGAAGTGTCAGGATTGTTGTTTCTTCTTCACCATGGAAGTGGGTGAAAGAAAAGTAATTGTCTCCCCTTTTAGTGGAGACAATTTTTTTTAAGAAATAAATAAATCGAAAAAATATATAAACTATTTAATTATTACAGAAATATAATAAATTTTTTACATGTTTATTGCTTCTCACTCTCTCTCAAAGAGAGTGAAATGCACTCTTTGTACCTACTCAACACTTAAGGGGTTATTTATTCCACTTCAAAATAGTCTAAGAGTGTAGTAACATCCTTGTGAAGTATAAGTGTGTAGTTGAGAATTCACAAATAGTTTGGAGGCTCAATTGACTATTTTCTCAGAAAAAAATATTATTTCTTCTTTGTCATTCCTTCCTCCACAACACCAATAGTTCACCATTGCCGCTGTCGCTGCACATCCTTCTTCTTCATCTTATTTTCTTCGGATACTTCAGTTCTTTTACCTCCATTGTTGTTGTCATTCATATTAGGATTGGCAGCACCACCATTCCACCGTTATCACCATCATTTTCATCATGTTAATTTATAGAAGGCTTTTAGTTTGAAGTTTTTATCTTTGCTGTTAATATAGTAATTTGGTGTTAAATTGATGTCCAGTTGTGTGAATTTATTTGAGGGTTTTTCAATTTATTATTTGCTTTGCTCAAATTTTTATTGAAGCTTTTTTATTTTCCTGAATTTGTTGTTTTGACTTTAAATTGATGTATATTGACAAAATGTAAGGACGTTCTTCATCCAAAAAAGTTAATCGGTTATGAAACATAAAAGAATTCTGAGATAACTCCATTTATTCCGACAATGGCAATCGAAACTCATTAATTTTTCGGCGAGTTTTTTTCATCTTTCTCTACCTAAAATGGGACGAAGAAGAAAGTTATAGTTAAAAAATCGGCTGATGGAGAGGAAGATTTGTCGTGTTGGAGATGACATTGTAAAGGGAGAGGGAGGGTTGACATGAAGGGGGTGGCACTGTAGAGGGAAAGGTGAGTTTTCTGCTTCAATGGATAGCAGGGGAAGTGAGGGGTGGTTTAAGTTACCGTTTTTCTCATTTTTTTACTTTAAAATAATTTCCTTTTTCTTTACTTTATAATATAATTTTTAAATAATATTTTGGATTAAAAAATAACTCATGTCATTATCTAATTAGTCAAATTGGCATGTCATCGCGAGTGTATTTTACACATTTTTTACTTTTAGCTTATTCTAAAAAAATATTTAAATGGTTTAAATTCGGGAGGGTAGAGGTGTTCAATAGGTACATGTCCTTGTTGGAGTGACCAAGTGAATTATGCGGACAACTTTAAGGTGTCGTAGATGACTTAAACCTTTTCTTTATGTTGCTAGTTTTTGGAAAGGTGAAATACATGAACACCCCCACTAACTTTTTGCCATTTTTCATTTTGACACTTCATCTCAATTTTGTTCTAGTTAAACCCTTCAATCCCATTTTTATATACCATTGTAAACAAAATATTATGTATATTCTTCAATGACACTTTTGCATTTTGAAAAGTGATGGACTGTTAGTTTCGTAAGAAGATTTCCATGTTTTTTCTAATAGTGTTATCAACAATGAGCTAGATGTTCTTTTAGCTATATTGAAGATGATTTTTTTTTTCATATATTGAAGTTGAGTTAAAAATTAGTAAGCGAGTATTTTTGGTTAAGCCTAGATGACGTGAAAAAATAAAACACATGTTGTTATTTAATTAGATGTTTCATACTTTTTTAAAATATTATTAACACATGAATAATTTATATTGAGTGATATTTTTTGTGTTTAAATGATACATTAAAAAAAAGCATTAGAGAGTTAAAATAAAACATAATTGAAATGGAGTGCCAAAATGAAAACTAAAATCATGTTTAAAGGGGGTTGTTTAGGACATAGATAGTGCTATTTATGAAAATTTCCCATAACCTAAACATGAGTTGTTGGGCCAAATTGTAGTCCAACTTGATTTCGGGGCGAAAACTGTTGGGTAGACCTTCAATCACTTGGGAAATTTGCAGAAAAAATTATTGCTAGTTTCGGTTCAGATGCTCAGCGCCTTTAGCTAATTTTCGATGATTTAGGTGAATTTCTTTGTGATTTGGACATTTTTTGAGTTGTTTGAGTTACTGTTTCGTTGACGATCGGAAAATGTCATTTCAGGCATGAGATAATGAAAGAGAAGAATCCAACTGTTGCTGCTTCTACTTCAATTTTCAAGAAAGTATTGTTGAATTGTTCAGCTCAGGTTTGTCCTATATGGGTATCCCTTCATTCTTTTTATTGTTTGTTTTTCCCTTAAATTTCACACATATAACTCAAGTAAAAAGTTGTAAAGATTTGATGGTTCGTTTGATATCCTTTCTTTCCATTTGTTGTCCTTTTCCCCAAAAAATTGATACATATAGCTAAAGAGGTAAACTTTATGTGTCCCTTAATGCTTGATTGATCTTTTAGGCAAAAGGTTTTATATCATCATATATATATGCTTTGTAATGAGTGGGGGTGAAATATTAGACCCGCCATGTATCTGATCCTGTTTGTTTGTTTGTTTGTTTTTTTCCATATCCCTTGTGTCAGAGATTGAGAAATACTGAAAACATGAGGATCTTTTAACAGCTTATTTCTACTTCTCTTACAGGCGAAAGTGTATGGAAGTTGTGTTGCAGCAAAGGTTCCAGAAGTAGAACGTGATATGTGTTTAAAAGAATTCCTTGAATTGAGCAACTGCATGAAAAGTGTGGTATGATAAACTCACCATCATGTTTGAGTTAGAAAAGTTGCCTAAATATGTGCCATGTCATCCCTTCGCTTGCCTGATTTTCCTGTTTATTTAACAGATAAGAAGAAAGGTTTGAATAGTATATCTATGCAAGTCAGAGTGATAAGAAGCTGTTGTTGAAAGTTGAATCAAGCATGAAAAGGCATGACATTTTTTGTTTTTGAAGGATAATATTATTGTTCATTTAATTATAATGTGTTAGCATATAGCTCGTTGGACAGTTATATTTATTTAATCATTTGCAGTTTGGCATAGGTTAGGTGTTCCTCAGGTCAGTAGTTCTACATAGGGGGGAGTGAAACATGTCAGCACAAGCATCTTCTTCTCAGCCTTCTGGTTTTGGTAGTTCTGGGGCTCTATCACATGTGTATATTCAGCATCCACCTTTAAGATGCAAAATCTCAGGCGCAAGAAATATTTTCTATGATGATGGCACGAAACAGCTTATTGTTCCCACATCTGATCAGGTAAAATGCTAGGCGAGAAAGATGAACTCAGTCACACATGGTCTACATTGATGTTTTGACAAATGATACCGCAGGATATTTTTGCTTGCTATTACCGGTGAACTAAATGGTGGTCACTCCGTTTGCAGGTTTTCTATTGGAAAACAACTCCATTTAATCCAAATGTGACTCCATCCTCTGATCAAATAGGCGAAGGTCCAGTTTTGTCCATTCGATTTTCTTTAGATTTAAAACTTCTGGCTGTACAACGATCCCATCATGAGGTTCAAATCCAGAACAGAGAGAGTGGGGATACTTTTAGTTTCAAGTGCAGGTCTGAGTCAGAAAGGATTCTTGGATTCTTTTGGACAGATTCACCGACGTGCGATATTGTCTTTGTGAAGACCAGGTATATAGCACAAATAGTTCTCTCTTAAGTTTCTTGTCTGCATTGGCTTCCATAACTATTTGATTACTTCATGGTTCTTAAATGTTAACCTACCAAAAGAATAAGTGGATTTTTCATCAGTAACTTAAAGCTACTTTTTGTGTCTTTTTAAAATCTGTACAACTGACTTTAGAATTAATTCCCTCACTAGGATAGATCTTTATAATCTTATTGATATATTGGCATGTCTGGATTGGATATATTACCTTATTAACTGTTTCTGAATTTTTAGTCATTTTTGTAATCAGAACTAGCTTTTGGTTACATCAGAAAACAGCTAACAATTGTTTAATGAGGCAACAATTAGCTATCTAATTTCAGTTTCAGAATCCAAACTAAACTGCCTGTTGTTGTGAACTCTGCTTTATAGTGTTTTTTTTTGTCGGTAAAGGATAATTTTGTATTAGTAACAATAAGACCTGAACCCTGAGGTCGCAGATTCAAAACTCGGTGGAGACAAAAAATACTAGGTGATTCTTCTCATCTATCCTAGCCTTGGTGGACAGAGTTACTTGGTACCTGTTTCTGGTCGGAGGTGGCAGGTATTCCATGGAATTAGTCGAGGTGTGCGAAAGCTAGCCGGGACACCACGGTCATCAAAAAAAAAAAAACACAATAAAACCTGCAAAAGATGATGCTGGAAAAGTTGCTCTGTTTTATACTCATGGTGACCAAAAAAATTATTTCCATCAAAAATTCTTTTTTACAAGAAAATTCGGAATGTCTGTTTTCCATATCTTCAATAACATTTTCATATGTTCCCTTATATATTTAATCCACATGGTTTCTGTAAGGGCTACAATTTTTCTGTTTATAAGGTAATGTTGATTAATAAGGTACCAAACTGGTATAGAAACAGAACAGGACTCAAGTACCTCCCAAACAGCAGACTAAGCTACATGTTCCCTCCCAACAGATACAAAAAGTCCAGATATTGATCCATACATTCTAATGTACTACTTTTACGCCAAATACAAAAATTATGCAAACATTTGTTCTTGATTCTACAGACGCAAATTCTCTTCCCTTCATAGAAAGAATTATTTCTTCCATTTGGTCCAGAATATACAAATGGGAATTTCCATAGCTGCTTCATGCTTCTTGAGACTTTTTTGCCTTGCCAGCTTTCCAATTAGTATTGGATCTTCTGAGGCATAACCCATGATATGCCAGCGTTGTTAGAAAGAACTCCTAGCATTGTCTAGGAAACCTGCAATGAAGTAGTAAATACTCCATAGTTTTTTGATCTTTTCTTACAGAGATGACCTCTCTTGCATCAATTTAAAAAAAAAATAAAAAAAATGACATCTGTTGCTTACTGGAAAACTTCTTCACTGCAGATTGTTTTGAGTTAAACATGTCTCCTGGGTTGCAATCCAATCCAAAGTAGGCTGCCTTAACCTAGGGCTAGGTTTTGTCTTCCAAATCACCTTCCAAGGCCAATTAGTACACCAGAGCCACCCTGCTGCAGTAATAAGCTGTAGCAATTCCTTACCTAAAAGGCTAAAACCCTCTTTTCCTGCTGTTGACTCGAACCAAACTATTCACTTTATTTTGATCAATTGATATTGATTCCAACTGTTGAAGTAACTGACAAAAGTCTTCCATTTCCCCGTCATCAGATATCTTCTCAAAGTTAACTACTACCTGGAACTTGAATAGAAGTCGATTTGACCATCTTTCCTCATAGAACAACTGAACATATCTGAATATTTGATCATTAAGCTTTCATCTCCAATCCAAGAATCAGTCCAAAACCTTATCTGGCCCCATCCCTGACCTCTAATTTAGTGTTCAGTAGAAATTCATCCCACAACACACTAATGCCTTTCCAGACCCCCTACTGGACTTTAATAATGAAGAATTATGTCTCCATTCCCCAACTATCCATGTTATCATAGATAGCATCCAGTACCTTCTTCCGAATTTCATCACCACCCCTACTATATATCTATAATCATTAAAATAACAAGCTCTTATTATGTAACTTTAAAGTCCTCACTCCCAATCTTCCATCCTTCTTATCATTTGTAATCACTTGCCATTTGACCAAGTGAAACTTCCTCTTACTGGCATTCCTTTCCCTGAGAAATTAACTTCTTGTGGAATTCAGTCTCTTTTCCACTACGACATACATTTTTTTTTTTTTAAATCAGTCACTTTGTATCATATCAGGGATCAAAACAGTACTTGGGTAGTACTGAAACCATATTTACAATAGAGCTCTAGTGTCTTCCCTCTCTAGCTATAAAGAATCTAGAACATCTATGATAGACACAGTATCATTAGAGTAATCTCAAAACATCTGGGATTCCTCTCCTTCCAAATTGTCCACCAGATACAAGCTAGGACAATTCGCCATCTACTCCTATCCTTAGCATGTGAATATGTTCCCTCGCAGCTACTAAGAGCCTCTGTTATCTTGCCTGGAATTGTCCATGTTATACCCTTAAGGTTTAGGATGATTCTCCACAAATGAGCTGTGTATGGACAATGCAGAAATAGATGGTTGACTATCTCAGCTGTTTCTTTACACAGGAAGCATCTTGAGCACAGTGTCATACCTCTGCTCATCAAGTTGGCCACTGTTAAAGTGGCCTCCTTTGCTAGTAACCATACAAAAATTGATACCTTGTGAGGAACTTTTATCCTCCAAATCTGTTTCCATGGCCAGTTTGCTATCTGGTGGTTGGACTGGTTCATAATTTTATAGGCAGCATTGACCTTAAAAATGCCTTTGGAGTTGCCCTCCCACCATATATGATCTTCACCAGCTTGAACCCCAGGAAATTGATCAAGTTTGCCGAGGAGGCAATCCATTCAATACACTATTAATGAGGATGAGTCTTACCTCCAAAGGAAAGATATTGCTTCTTCGATGGAGTTACTTTATTTATATATCTATCTAGAACCCCTATCAATTATGGAATAATTTTGTCTTTCTTTTTCACCCCAGTGGCAACCTTAAATAAACTGTAGGGAATTTTTCCACTCTACACCTAAAATATTTGCCAACTACTCAATACAGTCATCACAATTAATGCTAAATTTACTACTTTTAGATAGTTTAATCTTCAACTTAGCAGAACCCTCTCAGAAAAAGAAATTGATCATTTTCTGCCTCACAGAAGAGAAGAATATCATCAACAATTCAACATACAGATATGATTTACAACCATTCCCCCCACCTTTCTGCTGATCTCAAGTCCTTAAGCAGCCCACATTTTCTGCCCTTCTCAATATCATGCTGAGAATCTCCATTACCAGAACAAAAAGGTAGTTTGATAAAGGATCACCTAGTCTCGGTCCTCTTTGAGACTTGAAAAAGCTTTGAGGGTGACAGTTTATCAAAATTGAAGATCTGTCTGTAGAGATGCAGTTTCTGATTCATCCGATCCACATTTCATTTCATCAGTTTTAAATATCATGCAGACAAGATCAGTTGACATGATCATATGCCTTTTCTAGATCTAGTTTACATGCTACCCCTGTCTTCTACGTTTTCAAATATAATGTCCACAGCTTCATTGGCGACCATGGCCGCATCAGTAATCTGTCTACCTAGTATACATTCTGATTTGGTGAAATCAGCTTACTAATAATCTGTTTACGCCTTTCTATAATAGCTTTGCTATGATTTTATGTACACTTCCCAGTAGGTTGATAAGTCTGAAAATTTTCACCTCAGCTGCTACCGTCTTCTTATGTATTAAGTCAATGAAAGTAGAATTCAAACATTTGTTTAAGGTGCCTTCAGATGAAAATTCTCTACTAGCCTCCATGCACCCATTTTGGCCATATTCTAGCATTTCCAGAGAGAAACAAGTTAAAACCATTTAGGCAAGAAGCCTTAGGCCTTATTTGTTTGCACTTAATAAACTTATTCTTAATCATTCAGGTTTCAATCATTAAGGCCTAATTTGTTTGCACTTAATGGAGGTATGATACTTAATCATTTAAATTCAGCCCATTAAGTGTGTTTGGTTTTAAGGTCTGAATCTTAATCATTCAGATTTAGCCTATTAAGTGCATTTGTTTTTTTTTTAAGAAACCTCTTAATGGATCTAAAAAGATTTGAACGAATCAGATTTGTAGGAGAGTCTTAATACCATTCAGACTTATTTAATGCAGTTTAAAATCATCACTCTCGCTTTTCTTTCTCTTTGCGCGACTTTGTTCGCTCTCGCTACAAATTTTCTTCCTCTCTTTTCTCAATCAAACATCAATTTTTTCTCTTTGAATTGGTTAGTTTTCATAATCTTTACAAGTATTTTTCTTATATTAACAATTTTTTGGGGTGTAGTGATGTTTATCAAGAACACTTCACTTCTATCCTTTCAAGATTTGTGTACAAAACTTTTTGAAAGTTCTAGTGCAACAAGAGTTCATGGTCGGAGTCCAAGTTGTACTTATCCTTGTCGTGGTGTCTCTTATATATCTACTATTATACATTATACATATAGATACACCTGATGAAGTTAAGTGACAAAAAATATGGAGGTCTTAATAATTCTACATCCCAATCTTCAATTTCGACTGAAAGAAAAGTTTTGGGATGAAAAGAAAAATCTCTTTGTCTCAATTTGAAATTGATGAGAAGATGAGTATTGCTTTAGAGTTATTAATTAACAAAAATAGTGCACCTGAATTTGAAGGATGAAAGCATTTCGACTAAAAGAAATGTTTTGGGATGAAAAGAAAAATCTCTTGTTCAATTGGAAATTGACGAGAAGATGAGTACTACTTTAGAGTTATTAATTAACAAAAATAGTGCACCTGAATTTGAAGGATAAAAGGAAAAATTAGATGACCTTGGATGGGAAGAACCATTATACAGTACAATTGTTAGTATATTTTGTGAAATTGACAGTACAAAAAAGCGTGGATAACGCTATGGATTAAGGTCATTGAAAAAAAAAGAATTCTTTAATTTTTATAATTAGCTAGAATATATGTTAGGCGTTGATAATCTGAAACCTTCTTTATTATTTAATTAGTTGGATAATTTTTTTTATGAAACGATATATATGTTGAATTCTTAAAAAAATCATGTTATAATAATTTTATACGGATATATAATTTTTATTTGCATATCATATAATTTAATTTTTTAATCAAATATAAACATTTAAAATATTATTTCTTTAATCAAAAAGTAAATTTTTTTATGAAATGAAAAATTTATTATATTTTATTGATATAATGTTTTATTTCATATGCATATTCAGATATTGAAAACAAATAGTCTTAGTCATTCATTGTTTAAATACGAAGACCACATCTTAATATTCAGATGTGTAATTAGATCTAGGCATCTAGATCTTAATGCACATCTTAATATTCAGATGCTAATTCAGATTCAGACGTCTTAATTTTAATGGAAACAAATGAGGCCTAAGTTTGCTTCTTTTTTTTAGGTTTGAATCTTGATATTATTCAATTCTTAACATTAAGTGTGATTGCTTTTTTTTTAAAACTTCACAACCACTTAGTAGGTTTGAATTATGAATGATTTAGATTTGTAACAAAGTCTTAATATCATAAGATGTCCATTCAATGATTTCTACAAAGATGATAGTTCTCTTCACTTGACGGCTTCCTTTGGTGTTCCCTTCCAAGAGTTACTACACAAGAAACAAATTTACACAAGAGTTCACTTAAAAAAAAATTCTTCTTTCTTTTCCCTCATTCTCTTTTCAACCTCTTCACTCTTTTATTGTGACAACTCACTTCACTTCACACTTCCTTTCCTTTTTCCACTCTATAGTTGTCACCTTGCTCACCCTCACTTTTCTCAATCTTTTGTCACTCATCCTTTTCTCTTTCTCAAGTCATTCTTTTTGTGAGAAATATATGAGAAAAATATTATTGAATTGTGTATCTAAATGGTTACATTGATACCCTATTTATAGACACTACATTGGAATTCTTTTCCAACTAGGATTCCTATTCTTATTCCTATTCCTATTCCTATTCTAAGTAGGAAATACTTATTTCTATTCTAACACCCCCCTCAAGCTGGTGCATACAAATCATATGTACCTAGCTTGTTACTGATGTAATTAATACGAGGACATGTGAGGGACTTGGTGAAGATATCTGCAAGCTGATCATTTGACTTCACAAATTTCGTAACAATATCACCCGAGAGTATCTTTTCTCTGACAAAGTCATAGTCAATCTCAATGTGCTTAGTCCTTTCATGAAACACTGGATTTGATGCGATATGAAGAGCCGCTTGATTATCACACACAAGTTCCATCTGATCAATTTTGCCAAATTTTAGTTCTCCCAACAACTGTTTGATCCAAACTAGCTCACAAGTTGCAGTCGCCATTGCTCGATTTTCTGATTGTGCACTAGATCGAGCAACCACATTCTGTTTCTTACTCTTCCACGACACCAAATTACCTCCTACTAAAACACAATATCCGGATGTCGAACGTCTGTCAGAGGGTGATCCTGCCCAATCAGCGTCTGTATATCCAATGATATGCTCATGGCCTTGATCCTCAAAGAGTAGTCCTTTACCGGGAGCTGACTTTATATATCGCAGAATACGTACAACTGCTTCCCAATGACTATCACAGGGGGAAGTCATAAACTGACTTACAACACTCACAGGAAAAGAGATGTCAGGTCTAGTCACTGTGAGATAATTCAACTTTCCAACAGGTCGTCTATACCTTTCAGGATTATTAAGTGGCTCCCCCTGTCCTGGAAGGAATTTAACATTCGGATCCATAGGAGTGTCAATAGGTTTACATCCCATCATTCCTATCTTCTCAAGAATGTCTAAGGCATACTTGCGTTGAGAAATAACAATACCTGATCTAGACTGAGCAACCTCAATACCTAGAAAATACTTCAATCTGCCAAAGTCTTTAGTCTGGAAGTGCTTAAAGAGATGTTGCTTCAAATCAGTGATACCATCTTGATCATTACCGGTGATAACAATATCATCAACGTAAACAACCAAATAGATACATCGACTTGGTGCAAAATGCCGATAAAACACAGAGTGATCAGCTCCACTACGAGTCATGCCAAACTCTTGAATTACTGTACTGAACTTCCCAAACCAAGCTCGAGGAGACTGTTTCAGACCATAGAGTGACCTACCCAATCGACATACAAGGCTACTAGACTCCCCCTGAGCAACAAAACCAGGTGGTTGCTCCATATAGACTTCTTCCTCAAGATCACCATGCAGAAAAACATTCTTAATGTCCAACTGATGAAGAGGCCAATGACGAACGGCAACCATAGATAGAAAAAGACGAACAAATGCTATTTTAGCCACAGGAGCGAAAGTGTCACTATAATCTAGCCCAAATATCTGAGTATACCCTTTAGCAACAAGGCGAGCCTTAAGTCGATCAACCTGACCGTCTGGACCAATTTTGACTGCATAAACCCAACGACAACCAACAGTAGATTTATCTGCAGGAAGGGAGACAAGCTCCCAAGTACCACTCTTATGTAAAGCAGACATCTCATCAACCATAGCCTACCTCCATCTAGAATGAGAAAGTGCTTCACCTGTAGTCTTAGGAATGGAAATAGAGGACAAAGACGACACAAATGCATAATGGGGTGATGATAGACAATGATAACTTAAGAAGGTATAATGTGGGTTAGTATTTCGAGTGGATCGTATACCTTTTTGAAGTGCAAGCGGTTGGCTAGGAGGAGGCAAGTCCGCAGTAGGAGCAGGGTCCGGCGCATGACATGAATCATCTGGGACTAGGGTTGGATGTGGACGGCGATGATAAGTTAGTAGTGATGGCACTACAACTGGAGATGTAGAAGTAACCGTAGATTCCTCAAAGGTTGGCACAGGTAAAACCTGAGGTATGGGTAAGACCATAGAGACATCAGGATGATCAGAAGATGTATAGTAAGGCTGAGACTCAAAAAATGTAACATCAGCGGACATAAGGTATCGATGAAGATCATGTGAATAACAACGATACCCTTTTTGGACTCGAGAGTAACCAAGAAAGACACATTTGAGGGCACGAGGAGCTAATTAATCTTTTCCTGGGGATAAGTTATGAACAAAACATGTGCTCCCAAAGACACGAGGAGGGATAGGATAGAGATGTGACTGAGGAAACAATATGGAATATGGAACCTGATTCTCAATAGAAGAAGAGGGCACTCTATTTATCAAATAACAAGACGTAAGAACTGCATCTCCCTAAAAACACAGCGGAACATTGGATTCAAGGAGAAGAGTACGAGCGGTCTCAATAAGATGTCGATTTTTTCTTTCAGCTACACCGTTTTGTTGAGGGGTGTATGGACAAGTAGTCTGGTGAATAATGCCTTGGTGAGTCATAAACTCCTGAAAATGGGAGGATAAGTATTCTAAAGCATTATCACTACGAAAAGTACGAATAGAAACACCAAACTAATTTTGTATTTCAGCAAAGAAACTTTTGAAAATAGAAAATAACTCAAAACGATCTTTCATTAAGAAAACCCAAGTACATTTTGAATAATCATCAATGAAACTAACAAAATAACGAAATCCTAAGGTGGAACTGACTCTACTAGGACCCCAAATATCAGAATGAACTAATGAAAAAATAGACTTTGAACGACCCTCAATACTACGAGAAAACGTAGCACAAGTGTGTTTCCCAAGTTGACACGACTCACAATCTAATGTGGATAAACTAGACAAACTAGGCACCATCTTTTGCAGTTTGGATAGACTCGGATGTCCCAAACGTTTGTGAATTAGATCTGGGGAATCTGTAACGGAGCATGTTGTTAAGGAATTTGAAGAGGTAAGATAGTAAAGGCCTTGTGATTCATGTCCTGTTCCAATCATCTGTCCCGTACTGCGGTCCTGCATGAGAAAAAAATCATCGAAAAAAGTTATGCTACAATGTAGTGCTTTCGTCAAACGACTAACAAATGCTAGATTAAAAGGAGAACCAGGGACGTAAAGAACAGAGTCTAGGGTGACAGAAGCTAAGGGTTGGGCTTTTCCAACCCCTTTTGGTTTTGTTTGGATCCCATTGGCTAAAGTAATAGCTGGAAGAGATTGTGAATAAACAATATCGGATAAAAGTGATTTATTACCAGAGATATGATCAGAAGCCCCAGAGTCCATGACCCATGTTCCAAGAGTACTAGATTGCGACACACAAGCAAAAGAATTACCCGTAACAGACACATCAGGTTGTGCAACCGAAACTACTTGTGGAGACATTTGCTTATTTGCACGATACTGAAGGAACTCATCATATTCTGTCTGAGCAATATGAGCATTATTGGATGGTTGATTAGGTTGAGCACCATATGCTACTGGTGGAGATGTCTGTTTACTTGCGCGATTTCGAAGGAACTCATTATATTCCTTTAGAACAACAGGATCATAACTGTGTGGTGGACCATGCAAAATATAACATATGTCACGAGTGTGTCCAGGCTTATGACAATGACTACACTTGGACCGAGGTTTCCCAAAGCGCCCTCCCCCTCGTTGATTCTCCATAGACTGATATGTACGCTTTTCAAAGGTTTGAGATGCGAGAATAGAGGAGTCAACAGTGGGTGATGAAACTACTTTGTGACTGGGAGGTGCCGCAAGACGAAGGAGACGAGAGAATAATTCATCGATTGTAGGAACTGTAGGGCTAGCTAAAATTTGATCACGTACAGAATCATGATCAGGAGGAAGTCCAGCAAGAGTAAGAACTAGAAGCAATGTTTGTCTGTGTTCTTGTTGTTTTTCCACATTCGTAGTAACTGGCATCAACGTGTCAAATTCCTCCATGACTGCCTGTACTTGTCCCAAGTAAGTAGACATATCGGATTCTTGTTTCTTTAAGTTGGTCAATCGAGATATGTCATTAGTGTATAAAGTACGAGCCTTTTCCCAAACTGTATAACACGTCTGGAATGGGCGAAACAAGGGCATCAACTTGGAATCAATAGAACGCCATAGGAGACTACATAATTGAGCATCTACTTTCTCCCATTGTGCTTTGGCTTTTGCATCTTCCTCACTAGTCTTTGCATTTACATCTACCACATAAGTCTTGTTCGTTAAGTGATCTTGGACACCTTGACCCTTGCACCACAGCTCAACCGAGGAAGCCCAAGATAAATAGTTGGAACTTCCCAATAAAAGTTCTGAAGTGATTATAGGGCTAGAACTTCCAATCCCCATATTTTTAGAACCAAAAACATCACACCCAAAAGACATTATGCTAAACTTGTCTTGGAAACAACGAAAAAAAAAACTTGATTATTGAGATCTGATTGTCGGAAAATTCAAATCTCGAAGAAAAGTCGCCGGAAACAGCCTGGAAATAGCCGGAACCCTAATTCCGGCGATCGGATCTGGTCAAAAACAGTATGGGCCTGGTCGGAATGGCTGGACGACCCCAACTGTCAAAAAATTTCTCAAAAAAATATGATCAGAAAATCTCTCACGCGCCGGTGCGTGTGCCAGATCTCGTCGGAAACTATCACCTCCGATCGGCGCGTGAGAGCGCGTGGGGTGATGTTTTCCGGTGGTTTTGGCTGGGGTTTGGTCGCGGGGGCTTTCCAAGCCTCGTGGTGGTGTTGGTTTTCGCACAACACCCACAGAAAGAAAAAAGAATAACAAAATCAGACCCAACAGTCACCGAAAATTGACATAGACATACGGTGACTTGTTTGTTCTCACCAATGCTCCGATACCATGTGAGAAATATATGAGAAAAATATTATTGAATTGTGTATCTAAATAGTTACATTGAGACCCTATTTATAGACACTACATTGAAATTCTTTTCCAACTAGGATTCCTATTCTTATTCCTATTCCTATTCCTATTCTAAGTAGGAAATACTTATTTCTATTCTAACACTTTTCATTGTAATTGAGACGCAATTGTTCATTCAAGACTTCATTGGGTTCCACGATTCAAGAGTAATCTTCTTATCTTTCCAATCAAATGGTGATTCTCCCTTTCTTTATGCACTACTTTCCTATCAAACAAACAAGATCTCCCAATGATGATATGAATAGCATGTAGTTGCACAACCCCACATTCAACTTCATCTTCATAACGCTCAATAGTGAAAGGAATCCTCACCACTTTGTTCACCTTCAATTCTCCACAATTGTGCAACCATTATAACCTACATCGCCGAGGATGTTTGGGTCTTCAACTTTTAACTCCTTCACTAAGGTAGCACTCATTAAAAAATTATCACAACTTGCTCCATTAACTACTGTAGTGTACATCCTATCGAAAACCATACATCTAGTGTAGAAGAGATTATCTCTTTGAGAATCATCCACTTCCACCAAGGAATCAATCACAACTCTTCTTACCAACATATCTTCTCTTTCAACCAACGCTTGATCATGTACGGTTCCTACCAAAGAAGTACTATCCCAAGAAACATCATCCTGGACATCAACAGAAGATTCTTCATTCTTATCACCATTCTTCAAGACATGGCACTTCACAAGTGAATTCAAGGCAAGGTACCTCCAAAGACTTGCTATTCTTTTCACTTCCACTGGTTTCAATTTCCTTCTCAAGCATAGCTAGAGAGTCAAACACGCTTGTATAGATTCTTGTAGCTGTTTGAGTCACATTTTCATTCTTCGGTACACTTTCCACATATGAAGGCTTAGGGGTACTAGGTACACTTGAAGCACCACTAGCATATGTACAAGATTGAGGTGTAGTCAAGTTACCTTACATACCACTAGGTGACCCATGGTAGTAGTAAGGTGTATTGTAGCTTGTAGCACTAGGCTTCCCTTAATTTGGCATAACATACACTCTAGGTGTACTAGTGGCACAACTTTATTTTATTCATTGCATCTCAGCGTCCATCATACTTGTTCATCTTTAATTGACTTGATGCAATTCACAATATCATTCCAAATAGGTTCACTCACAGAAGTTGAACCTTGACCGTCCTCCATAGTTTTACTGCGAAATGAACAAACGTTTAGCAGTAAGAGTTCCTAATCGATTTTTAGTTTATCCTCACAATGACAGTCAATCCTCGGATTCACACTAATAAGTCAATGGCCTTTGCAACCTCGCACAATTGCACTCACCACTCGAGCATTTTTTACACAAGGCTATCCAAATTTCTCTTACACAACCAAGATTTGCAAAGAACTCCAAGTAGACATTCAATTATCGGTTTGGACTGGAAGTTATGTTCAAATGAACGGACAAGAAAACAAATGGACTAGGAACCAAAAGCATACTATGAAAATAAAAGAGAAAAGCACGAAACAATTGGCACGAAAAGAAAAATACAGACACAAATAACTAGAAAATACTTAATAGGACTATTACTAAGCGTAATCTAGCTTAGGAAATCCAAAACAATTGAAAAGGAATGAAAAATAGCAGCTTGGACCCAAAATTCCACCTAAAACATCAAAAATGCAATGCTAAAATTTTCTGGTGCAGGCAAAAAACGTGGAGACATTTTTGAAATGTCTAGACGAAAATGCCTTGGTCTTGAGTAAAACGTCTAGACGAAACTGGGCTGAAGTTCTGAGTTCAGATCTGGCCACGTCCATGAAAATTTCCGGCTAAATGATTTTGTACACGATTCTACGTTTCCAGCTCATATTTTTGTCTGCAAATCAACTCAAATCTGATCCAAATTTGCTCAAATCAACTTCAAACACTCTGAAACTTTGGATTATGCTATCTTCAATCAATATCAAGAGTTTTCCACTCAATTCTAGCTCCATTTTAAAATCCAAAACCCACCTCAAGAACTTCAAGTTCTTTAATGGTGAAATAATTTTCGAACCCCAAGTACTCCAATCAACTCCAATTATGCTTATTAAACTTCAGATTCAAGTTCCCTTATCCATGCAGAACTAGTTTCAATCACACCCAAATACTTCCAATCAACAAAATTCAGATTTGAATTTTCAAAACTCAACTCAAGTTCTTCAATGTTCTTCGATACAATTCAAATTTCCAACTTCTGATTGAGGTTTGGGGATGGGTTTTGTTAAATTAGGTCTTGGGCCTAACTCACACCCCAAAAGCTAGCCAAAGGGAGGAGGATTGCTCAAGCCTTGTAAGAAGTTCACTCATCTCATTAACCACCAATGTGGGACTTTGTCATTCTTTAACACCCCACCTCATCCCCCGTGCGTAACATCTAGTGCATGGACAATTTCAATTTTGGGGGCCCAACATTGACCACTAATGTTACTCCTACTTGCGGGTAATTGTAAGTCAAGTCAAAAGTGAAGGGATAAATCTGAACCTTTTTCTCGAAGATTTAGGACAGGCAGGGTCCACCCAATACGAGATATTTGCTAATGGCAAGGGTATGAATGGACCAAAGTGTAACAAATGATTGAGCAATTTCGGATAGTAAAGGGGAAAATTTGAAACTTTTCCTTTGTGCTTATGGATATCAAATTTTCTTGGTTACTTGGTATGAGCATTGCCATTATATCATATATCACGCCTTTATATCATGTATGCATTGTCATTCAATAATATAACAATAACTACTACGTTTCGATCCCAAACAAGCATTGCCATTAATTTAGTAAAGCTTATTTTTGAACCCATTCAAAATGATTGACATGCATATCTGATCTAGATCCTCAACTGCAGTGGACTGGAGTTATTCTCGTGCAGTTCTGGAATAAGATCACTTCAATTGGTAGAGACTAAGAAACTGAATGTGAGCTGGTATGTCTATACACATGAAAGTAGATTGGTGCTTCTAGCCACAGGAATGCAGTGCAAGAACCTTACAGGATATCAGGTTTATTTCTGGTGTTACGTGTCTTTCTTTTTAGAATCTCTACCTTCTTGGTATAAAAATGCATAACATCACTTTTGCAGTATATCAGCATGATTGTGGTCCGTTATGTGATAAATACAATGCAGCAATGGCTAATAAGGCTCTAGACAGTAACTTACACAGATATTTTATTCCTTTGGTTGGCTTAATAATCTTTAGGAAGATCTAAATTGTTGGGGGTTGAATAGTTTACCATCCTAGTTTTTGAGTTTTTTCGTGATTGGGGGTTTCAAGGTTAAGCTTCGGAGCTGAAGTATATAAATCTTCACTGGTAGGGAACTTTATCTGTTCTCCGAGGAAGTAATATCCATGTCTGTCTTCACCTTTAAGGATCATCATTTCTCGTTATTCAGATTTTATGATAAGCCCCTGTAGCTGGAAAAAGTTTTTAGAAGTGAGATTGTCATTTATTCGGCTTATCTTTTTGTCCTATTATGCCTTGCATGACTAAAATAATTGCAATCCTTCATGTTCAGAATTCGATTGATGCAAGGCATTCATCACTAAATCCTTTCAATTTTGATAGCTTGACATTAGTTTTTATTCTGTTTTATAGATTTCATCCGTAGGAATAGTCCGATTGCCAAGGTTTGACATGGCAATGGCAAAATCTGAGGCAAATAGTAAGCCTGTCCTTGCTGCAGAGGATATTTATATCGTCACAGTGTAAGTGCTTATCCTGTTCTCTTTTCTTTAGTGAGATCTTTCACATAATTTTTCTGTTAAGTAGATTTTTCATCTTAATTGTGACATGTTTCCCTGTTAATTCACAGTTATGGTAGAATTTACTGCCTGCAACTTGATAAAATAGCAATGCAACTCTATTGTTACAGATTTTATCGGGATGCCGTGATACAACAGGTAAGCTCTTACCAACACCAAGGGTACATGCATATTTTTTTTTAATAGTCCAAGTTGTACGTAAGGACATTATAGCATTCCTAACTCTTGAGATTTTGAAATTAATTTGAAGTAGTTGTGGCTATAAAGATAGATGGGAAAAGGACTTGACATACCCCTCAATTTTGCCATTTAGAGATGATATCTATGTTGCTCAAACTCTTCAAAAATGTCGGCGGGTGCGTGTCCGATTCTCCAAAAGTAGTGCATTTCTAAGAATCCGACACAGGTGTGGCATCATTTTTTAAGAGTCCGAGCAACATAGACTGATATACCCCTTATTACAAAAGTGACTTACATATACCCGTGCCATTCCAAAAGTGACTCACATATACCCCTACCGTTCCAAAAGTGACTCACATATACCCTTCTCATCTAACGGAAGTGAAAAAGTTAATTTTAAATTTAGTTTTTTGATTATTAATTTTCAAAAAATCTATGTAGGTATAGGATCCTTCTAGCAAAGTTCAGGCATATATTTGGTTTTTTTCACACATGAATTATTTTTCGACTTCTTTTATTACTATTATTTGAGTTTCTAATTCTTATTTCATTTTTTTCTTTCATTCTTTAGAGTAAAAATAAGAAAAATAAAAAGAAAGAAGTGTGAATGGAAAAAGAGAAAAAAGTAAGAAAAAAAGTTGAAACTAAATTTTTTGTGGCTATATTCTAATTTAAAACTACTTTTCGCGTCTATATTGTAATTTGGTTTTTATATTTGTAAAAAAAATTTGGGGCATCTATAATAAATTTTACTAGAAAATTAGTGAAAAATTAAATTTGACCATCAAAATAATATATCCAAATTAGCCGTTAGAATAAAAAAGTCGGAAAAAAAAATGTGTGAGAAGGATCAAATATATCCCTACATGGATTACTTTAAAAAGTATATGTGAGCCATTTGTCTACTAGTAGGGGTATATATGAGCCACTTTCATAACGAGTGTGTATCAACTCTAAATGGCAAAGTTCAGGGGGTATATCAGGCTTTTATTAAGAGAAAATTGGTGTTCTATGATTATGGTATCTGATTATTGGTCGTCTTATTGGCGGATTGATGTGGTACACTTTTTAGACGAATTGTTCCCTTTCTAGCCATTTCAATCTTTTCCGTCCTGCAGCTCGAGGGTCGATTCAGACCAGTGAATTGCAAAATTTTTTAAACTTTCTGAAAAATTTCCTGCAATTTTCCTTGGAATTATTTTTCCAGCAAAGTATAATTTAGGTGGCATTTGTTTTGAAAAACTAAAGAACAGTTTTCTGCTTCTTGCAGAAGGGAAGGTGTTAGTAAAGTTAAATAGGTGGAGTCAATTTTCAACCACAAAGGACTACATCCTGTGATAAGGAAATCGGGTTTGGTAGTATGAATCAGTTCACTCAATACCCAAAAATGAAATGGTTTAAAGGAACAAAATTGAATCGGTATTAAAAGGGAGGGGAAGGGAGGGAGGTTAAGGAGGGATTGAGGGGAAGGAAGGAGAGGGGGGTGGGGAGGCGGGGTTAAGATGGAAGACTTCCGTGAGAGTCAATCCTAAAGCTTGGATCATTCTGGAAAACGAGGTAGATCAGTTTAATTGGGGGAGAGAAAGGTGGATGAAAGCTCCGGGAAGACTCTAAATTCAAAGAGCTTTCTCCTTTGGCTTCTAATGCCCTTTGATTTCACCTGTTTCAGCGTGTGCTTTATAAATTGCTACTGCACAAAATAAGAAACGATCCTCCCAACACATAAATGGTCTCGCAAACCAACCTCCTAAGTACATTGGAGGCATCACTAATGGTCCCTGCCAAGTCCCAGTGGCCCAAAACAATGGGTTCACCAGTGGTGTACAGGTAGAGGTTTTGGGACAAAGGGAAGGGGAGAAAAGAAGGGGGTGAGTTAGGACAGGGGACAACCCTATTTGTTCCAAACGCAAGAGTCATTCATCCGATCCAATAGAACAAGAATCAAGGAAAATAGTAGTTAATGGATATTAAGATCATTACATGTAATGGGAGGGGGATAAAAGACCCAAACAAAAAGGGCCATCATGAAGGTGGTTGTTAAGGAATGTGGGGCGGGCAAACATCTTGTATTCTATGAAACTATGGAAGAGATGACATATTCTACGGTATTTAATATCTAGAGAAAACTCGCAACATTGGCAAGTAGAAAAGTCCAAATCTCCTCACATCATTTTAAGAAGACTTAATCCATTGACATCGCCTTACACTTGCCAACAAATTTCATTTACACGCATGAACTATGGTTTGTTCCAATTGAACACTTGAACACATGATAAAGTATTTTGTTGATCCAGGATCTAGAGAGCTATGAGCTAGGGAGAGCCATTAGAAGAGAGTTATTTGTTAGGCTAACAATATGAAATTTTGATGATTAACAAACATAACTAACATGCAAGAACCAGATATTAAACATCGTCTCAAAATAGGATTGGTAGCGTTTCTGACGAAGAACTACTGAAGAACCAAATCCAATTCCTTAACATGTCAACTAGCAAAGTTTCTTACCAATCTCAAAATAGGATTGGTAGCGTTTGGTAGCATTGATTTTTTAGTTAATTCTTAGGAGTGAACGATATTCGGGTGTTCAAGGGCATCAAAATGTCTTTTATGACTAAGTGAAAGAAGAGATATCTTTTGTTAAACTTCGGAGAGGAATATGGTGTATCGGAGATTCATATGACATTCTATTTTCTTCCTCTTTTATTTTTTGGGTTTTGTCTAATGGATATGTTGCCTTGTGTTTGGTTACTCTTACTTCTAAATGAATCTTCTTGTCCTTAAAACATAAATTGGTCTGCCGTTTGATTGTTTGAGTTTGTATTACAAAAAGTTGTTTCCTCCTACAACTTGTGGGAAAATAAATGCATCAACTTAATGAAATCTTAAAGTTATACTTTTGGAGGATTTTATGTGGTACTTAGAGGGTGTTTGGATGGACTTAAAAGATGGCCAAACCTACTTTTAACTCAGTTTTTGACTTCTGGAAGTGTTTGACAATATATAAAAAATAACTTAAAATAAGTTAAGAAGTGTTTGACAAGGTTAAAAATAGCTTAAATAAGTTTAAAATGACTTAAAATAAGTTAACCCAAAAGTAGGCCTCCCCCTACTTTTTATTTATAGTCTTGAAAGTCATTTAAGTTTGACTTTTTATTTTTGACTTAAAAGCTACTTTTTTAAGCCAATCCAAACGGGCTCTACTCTGCTTGCATTTGCACTGGCAGATAGCAATTTTTATTTGATATTTGTCTGAAATAACTTTTCTTCTCTGATGACTACTAAAATGTACTTCCAGGGTTCTTTGCCAGTTTATTCCACCAAGATAGCTGTCAGTGTAGTCGACAATGTACTGCTTGTTCACCAAGTGGATGCGAAGGTGGTTATCATCTATGATATATTTGCAGATTCTCAAGTGCCTGTATCTGCTCCACTTCCATTATTGGTTAGAGGTTTTTCTAGAGCAAATGCTGCAGCCTCTCAATTGATGGGTCAAAATGTTGAAGGTCTGGAGGGGAAGGACTCAAATCATGGTGAAACAGTCATTTATGCAGATGAGTGGGTATTCCTTGTTCCAGACCTTATATGTGATATTGCCAATGGAGTTTTGTGGAAGATCCATTTAGATCTGGAGGTAAGATTCTGATTGCTAGTAAATATCATGATTTGGAAGTTACTGTCTTAGTTACTATTACCTTGATCTTTTGCAGGCCATTTCTTCTAGCAGCTCAGAAGTGCAAACAGTCCTCGAATTTTTGCAGAGGAGGAAATTAGAAGCAAATAAGGTCTGCTTTCTTTAATGCAGATGCTACTTGCTCATGTAGAAATGTAATTTTCTCTTTTTGGTGCGTGAACATGTTGAGTTAATACAAAAAATATTGGGCAGTTTGCCCTAATTTATTTGTTAGGATAGAAGCAGTTTCACCTTGACTGATTGACCCCATTGAGACATTAATTGGGTACTGTTGTACCAAACTACCAATCAATGCCTGTCCAAAAATGTCTTCATTGAATATTATGCAGTGAGTTAATATTTTCACCATCTGAAATTGTCTGTTTCAGGCTAAACAGTTGTGTTTGGCAATGGCTCGGACAATTATTCTCGAACGACGGCCTGTGCCCATGGTTGCAAGGGCGATAGATGTCCTAGTCAACTGTTTCTCTCTTTCAATAAAAACTGGAAAACATCATATGGGATCAAAAGTGGAGAGAAGTTCAACCAGTGGTTCTAATGTTAATAGTGCTATTGATGAATCCATCAGTCAAGCAGATACCTCTGAGAAGTCACCAAAACAAGAAAGTGGTAGTGGCACGCATGACAAGTCTATTGTCAAATCGTCTTCCGTTACTTCAGAGTCTGAAGACAATGTTAGTTTTGCAAAAAATAGAGGCAAATCTATAAATGTCGATTTATCTAGTAGTGAACAAAATGGAGGTAACTTGGTTGGGACAGATGTATCTGGTGATGAAGCTCAGCCTTCTGTTGTACGACCTCAAGCTCCTGGATCAGGTAGCACTTCCCTAAGGACTGATGAACAGCAGGAGTCTCTCGTAACTTCTGCTGCAATATCTCCAGATGATCTGTGCAGCTTTGTGTTTGCTCCTGTAGAGGAGGAAATGGCTGGGGATTCTTCTTACTTTGTTGCAATCATTGTTGAGTTCCTACGCAGGTATACAATTTCTCTCTGAGCTATCTCATAAATAGGTAATTCCCGTAATGCCATCACTATCTAATCACATTTAGAAAAAAATGTTGAATGTTATATATCAACTTATATAGGAGCAGTACTTCTGCTGTTAATAATTATACAAGGCAGTTCGTCTGTAAATATCCATTTTTTGACCCTGAAAGAAATATACAAGATTTTCTCAACGGAAGGTTGTTTTTGTTGCGAGTCTAACCAAAACCAAACCACACCAAACTTATCTCAACAGTAGGTCACAAGTTTTTACATGTTATTCCCCCCTCCCGTAAGTTATTTTTCCTTTTTAAATTTTACCTACTTTGTGTCATATTATTATGTGTTTAATAGTTTATACCATTTTACAAGTTTGTTTAAAGGAGGAGTTACTAATTTTTTTTCTTCTTATTTTCTTTTTTATGCTGTTCTATATTACAAATTTACTAGTCTAATGCTTGTTACTTCAGGACTATTGTTATCAACAGTTAGCATGATCTGGATGAACTAATAATGTGGATGTTTGTTTGATTGATAGTTTTAAAACTAAATAGTTGCCAATTAGTTTTTAGTTTGATTAAAACATCCAATTCTATTTGTTCCTAAAAACTCAATTCAGAAAACATTTCCATCAAACTGTTCAAATCCATCCAAAGCTCTCATTAAATATAGGACTCACCTTTTCTATAACTAAATCCTCATCAGTCTGAATTGCTTCAGTTTTACCATGTTCACACATCTTGTAAAAGGGAATTTTTTTTGCCTGCTCTTCTTTCTGACATGTTTTTTACTTTTGATGCATGAACTGTCCTTTATGTATCTTATAGATCCTGTATCCATTCTTTCAGTGCTAACCTGGAAAGGTTGAAAGTGCCTCTGAATATTTATGTATTGATGATACAACTGCTAGCACGGAACGAAAATTATGCAGAACTTGGATTGTTCATCATGAATAAGGTTAGCTAATTATTATAGCATAAGTACCTGTGAGAAATATATATGGGAAAAATATTATTGAATTGTTGTTCTAATAATTACATAGAGAACCCTATTTATAGACACTATATAATACAATTCCTTACCAAATAGGAGACTATAAACTATTCCTAGTTTGTGTAGGATTGTGTTTTCCTATTCTATTCTAACACTCCCCCTCAAGCTGGTGCATACAAATTATATGTACCTAGCTTGTTACAAATGTAATTAATACGAGGACCGGTAAGAGACTTGGTGAAGATATCTGCAAGTTGATCATTTGACTTCACAAATTTGGTAACAATATCTCCTGAGAGTATCTTTTCTCTTACAAAGTGACAATCAATCTCAATGTGCTTAGTCCTCTCATGAAACACTGGATTTGATGCGATATGAAGGGCCGCTTGATTATCACACACAAGTTCCATATGACCGGTTTCTCCAAACTTCAGTTCTCCAAGCAACTGTTTGATCCAAACTAGCTCACAAGTTGCTACAGCCATTGCTCGATATTCTGCTTCTGCACTGGATCGAGCAACCACACTTTGTTTCTTACTCTTCCATGACACCAAATTACCTCCAACTAAGACACAATATCCGGATGTAGAACGTCTATCAAAGGGTGATCCTGCCCAATCAGCGTCTGTATATCCGGTGATATGCTCATGGCCTTGATCCTCGAAGAGTAGTCCTTTACCAGGAGCTGACTTTATATATCGCAGAATACGAACAACTGCATCCCAATGACTATCACAAGGAGAAGTCATAAACTGACTTACAACACTCACAGGAAAAGAGATGTCCGGTCTAGTCACAGTGAGGTAATTCAACTTTCCAACCAACCGTCTATACCTTTCAGGATTACTGAGTTGCTCCCCCTGTCCTGGAAGGAGTTTAACATTCGGATCCATAGGAGTGTCAATGGGTTTACATCCCATCATTCCTGTCTCCTCAAGAATGTCTAAAGCATACTTGCGTTGAGAAATAACAATACCTGATCTAGACTGAGCAACCTCAATACCAAGAAAATACTTCAATCTGCCAAGGTCTTTAGTTTGGAAATGCTGAAAGAGATACTGCTTCAAATTAGCGATACCAACTTGATCATTGCCGGTGATAACGATATCATCAACGTAAACAACCAAATAAATACACAGATTTGGTGCTGAATGCCGATAAAACACAGAGTGATCAGTGCCACTACGAGTCATGCCAAACTTCTGAATTACTGTGCTGAACTTTCCAAACCAAGCTCGAGGAGACTGTTTTAGACCATATAGTGACCGACGCAATCGACATACAAGGCTTCTAGACTCCCCCTGAGCAACAAAACCAGGTGGTTGCTCCATATAGACTTCTTCCTCAAGATCACCATGCAGAAAAGCATTCTTAATGTCCAACTGATGAAGAGGCCAATGACGAACGGCCGCCATAGATAGAAAAAGACGGACTGATGCTATTTTGGCCACAGGAGCGAAAGTGTCACTATAATCTAGCCCAAATATCTGAGTATACCCTTTAGCAACAAGGCGAGCCTTAAGCCGATCGACTTGACCATCTGGACCAATTTTGACCGCATAAACCCAACGACAACCAACAGTAGACTTACCTGTAGGAAGGGAAACAAGCTCCCAAGTACCACTCGAATGTAAAGCAGACATCTCATCAATCATAGCCTGCCTCCATCCAGAATGAGAAAGTGCTTCTCCTGTAGTCTTAGGGATGGAAATAGAGGACAAAGATGATACAAAGGCATAATGGGGTGAAGATAAACGATGATAACTCAAGAAAGTATAATGGGGATTAGTATTTCGAGTAGATCGTATACCTTTTTGAAGTGCAATCGATTGGCTAGCAGGGGGCAAGGCCACAGTAGGAGCAGGGTCCGGCGCATGACATGAATCATTTGAGACTATTGCTGGACGAGGACGTCGATGATAAGTTAGGAGTGGTGGCACTATAACTGGAGATGGAGAAGATACCGTAGGTCCCTCAAAAGTCGGTACAGGTAAGACCTGAGGTATGGGTAAGACCTCAGAGATATCAAGATGATCAGAAGATGTGTAGTAAGGTTGAGATTCAAAGAATGTTACATCGGCAGACATAAAATATCGGCGGAGATCATGTGAATAGCAACGATACCCTTTTTGAACTCGAGAGTAACCAAGAAAGACACATTTAAGAGCACGAGGGGCTAATTTATCTTTTCCTGGGGCTAAGTTATGAACAAAGCATGTGCTCCCAAATACACGAGGAGGGATAGAATAGAGATGTGACTGTGGATATAGTATGGAATGTGGAACCTGATTCGAAATAGAAGATGAGGGCATTCTATTAATTAAATAGCAAGATGAAAGGACTGCATCACCCCAAAAACGCAACGGAACATGGGATTCAATGAGGAGAGTGCGAGCAGTCTCAATGAGATGCCTATTCTTTCTTTCCGCTACACCATTTTGTTGAGGAGTGTATGGACAAGATGTTTGGTGAATAATTCCTTGGTGAGACATAAACTCCTGAAACTGGGATGATAAGTATTCTAAGGCATTATCACTACGAAAAGTACGAATAGAAACACCAAACTGATTTTTTATTTCAGCAAAGAAACTTTTGAATATAGAAAATAACTCAGAACGATCTTTCATTAAGAAAACCCAAGTACATCTCGAATAATCATCAATGAAACTAACAAAATAACGAAATCCTAAGGTGGAACTGACTCTACTAGGACCCCAAACATCAGAATGAACTAATGAAAAAATAGACTCTGAACGACCCTCAGTACCACGTGAAAATGTGGCACGAGTGTGTTTCCCAAGTTGACACGACTCACAATCTAATTTGGACAAACTAGATAAACTAGGCACCATCTGTTGCAGTTTAGATAGACTCGGATGTCCCAAACGTTTGTGAATGAGGTCCGGAGGATCTGTAACAGAGCATGCTGTGAAGGAATTTGAAGAGGTAAGATAGTAAAGGCCTTGTGATTCATGTCCTGTGCCAATCGTCTGTCCCGTACTGCGGTCCTGCATGAGAAAAAAATCATCAAAAAAGGTTATGCCACAATGTAGGGCACGTGTCAAACGACTAACAGATGCTAGATTAAAAGGGGAACCAGGGACATAAAGAACAGAGTCTAGAGTGACAGAAGATAAGGGTGTGGCTTTTCCAACCCCTTTTGGTTTTGTTTGTATCCCATTGGCCAAAGTAATAGCAGGAAGAGATTGTGAATAAACAATATCTGACAGAAGTGATTTGTTACCAGAAACATGATCAGAAGCGCCCGAGTCCATGACCCATGATCCATGAGTATTAGACTGTGAAACACAAGCAAAAGAATTACCCGCAACAACATCATGTTGAACAACCGAAGCTACTTGTGGAGACTTTTGCTTACTTGCTCGATATTGAAGGAACTCATCATATTCTGATTGAGCAATATGAGCATTATGGGATGGTCGATCAGGCGGAGCAACAAATGCTTCTTGTGAAGATGTATGCTTACTTGCACGATTACGAAGGAACTCATTATATTCCTTTAGAGTAGCAGGATCATAACTGGGTGGTGGACCATGCAAATTATGACATATGTCACGAGTGTGTCCAGACTTATGACAATAACTACACTTGGATCGAGGTTTTCCAAGACGACCTCCTCCTCGTCGATTCTCCATAGATTGATATACCCGTTTTTCTATAGTTTGATATGCGAGAGCAGAGGAATCAAAGGTCGGTGATGAAACTACTTTGTGGCTGGGAGGCGCAGCAATACGAAGTAGACGAGAGAATAATTCATCAACTGTAGGAATTGTAGGACTAGCTAAAATCTGATCACGCACTGAATCATGGTCAGTAGAGAGTCCAGCAAGTGTAAGAACTAGAAACAACGTCTGTCTGTGTTCTTGTTGTTTGTCCACATTTTTAGTGATTGGCATCAACGTGTCAAATTCCTCCATGACTGATTGTACCTGACCCAAGTAAGTAGACATATCGGATTCTTGTTTCTTTAAGCTAGTCATTCTAGATATCACATCATAGAATCGAGATATATCATTAGTATATAAAGCACGAGCCTTTTCCCAAACTGAATAACATGTTTGGGATGAGCGAAACAAGGGCATCAACTTGGAATCGATAGATCGCCATAGGAGACTACATAATTGAGCATCAACCTTCTCCCATTGTGCTTTGACGTTATTATCTGTCTCACTAGCCTTTGCCTTTTCATCTACCACACAAGTATTGTTGGTTAAGTGATCATGAACGCCTTGCCCCTTGCACCATAACTCAACCGAGGAAGCCCAGGCTAAATAGTTTGAGCTTCCCATTAATGGTTCTGAAGTGATCATAGCACTTGAACTACCTATATTCTTGGAGCCAAAAATATCAATCCCTAAAGACATATTATGAATTTAGAGAGAGGAAAAAAAAATAAGGCTGGTCCTGGTCAGAATCTGGAAAAAAAAAAAAAGGTTGCAGTCGCCAGAAATTAAGTCTAACTGCCCGAAACTGGTTGGAATAAGAAAATAAATATACAGTCTGCCTCGGAATGGAGAGGCGACCGCAATGAAAAAAAAATTGGTCGAAAAATGGCCGGAACAGGTCTCACGCGCCGGCGCGTGGATCTGTCAAGTCGCCGGAGAAATTCTTCCGGCAGCGCGTGACGGAGCGTGTAGCACTGGTTTCCGGCGGGGATGATTGGGGTTTGCTCGCCGGGAAGTTCCTCAGCTAGTGGTGGTGTTAATTTTTGAAAAACAGTGACGGAAAATATTAACTACCTGGACAGCCACTAGGTTACCGGAAAAAAAAAAACTGTGCGATTTTTTTTTTCTCTCACAATTGCACTGATACCATGTGAGAAATATATATGGGAAAAATATTATTGAATTGTTGTTCTAATAATTACATAGAGAACCCTATTTATAGACACTATATAATACAATTCCTTACCAAATAGGAGACTATAAACTATTCCTAGTTTGTGTAGGATTGTGTTTTCCTAGTCTATTCTAACAGTACCAAGAGTGCTACAACAACAAGAGTGCTGTTTTTTTCCTCGACAAACACCTAATATGAGCCCTAAACTTGTGTTCATTGTGTTTCAGATAATTGAGCCCTCAAAAGCTGTTGCAATGCAATTACTAGCATCAGGCAGGCATAATTTTCAAACAAGGAAGTTGGGCCTAGATATGCTCAGAGAACTTGCATTGCACCATGACTATGTCTTGCTACTTGTTCAAGATGGATATTATCTTGAAGCTTTACGTTTTGCCAGGAAAACTAAGGTATTCTTAAACTTTCCCTGGATCCAATATTTGAAAACCTTACTGTCAGGAAAAAAAGCAAAGGAAAAAACCTTGAGTTGACCACTTTTATATCAGTGCGCTAAGTTTAGATGTGTGAAAATCTGAAGGTTTCATTTTCATGCTTTAACTGGATTCCATTGTTGGACATGAGTTGAGATTAAGCCTAAACCTGCCTGATAGCTTCAACTGTACTTTAACATCTCTTGATTACAGTATTGCAATAATGTGCCAATATAACTTGGTGTCTGGCATTCCTTTAACTGAGAGAATGTGAGGAGTTGAGTTTTATCTTCAGTTGCTGTTGATTGCACTCAAGACAAACTTGACAAAAAATTTCTTGTTTGACTGAGGATTCTGACATTAAGTGGATGTTATTCAGGTGAATACTGTTCAGCCTTCATTGTTTCTTGAGGCAGCTTATGCTTCTAATGACTCGCAACACCTGGCTGCAGTTCTAAGATTTTTCTCAGACTTCATTCCTAGGTTCAAGAGCACTACTGATCACCAAACTTATAGTCGTTATCTTGCCGAGATGAATACAATGGTTACTGCTTGAGGCACCTTGACATAAATGAAGAAGTTGGATCACTTGCTGAGATGAATACAATGGTTACTGCTTGAGGCACCTTGACATAAATGAAGAAGTTGGATCACTTTGTTCCCCCTTGAAGATCAATGATTCAGTTTATTGTTGAATGTCAAAGTTCTGAAAGATGGCTTTATGGCTTCATGCAAGCACAGTAAGAACCAGATACTGGGGGTAACTTGTAAAAGCAGGCATTAATAATAAGCTTCAGTTTTTTGGATGGGACTTGTAACATGTATTACAGAAATTAGTTTTTGAAATGCTGAGGACTAGTAAGATGGATGTAATTATCATACTCCATTTTCCTGGTGATCATATTCCTTTTTTTTTAAAAAAAAAAAAAAAACTTTGGAGGTGGACCAAAATCTTTTTCTACCTCTTTTACTTCTTATTAACTCAAAATCATCATTTTCATTATTTTTCAAAATAGAAGTAGAAGAATTAGATAGTGATAAAATATTGTTTTCAATCCGTTGACTCTCATTATTTTTAGAATCAAAAGAGAATTTATTTTAATGAGAAATAGTATCACGTGATGTTATTATAATATTATCTTTAAGATTAAAAAAAAATTATAGGTTGTATTATTTAAAACATAATCAAGGAAAGTACAAGTAGTAATTTTTTTATTCCATTTGTAATTTTGGGATCAATTAGCCCCACAAAGGCTACATAGCTCCAAACTCTTAGATATTTCAAATTTGACTAGTGATCTTTCCACAACTCAAAAGGTATCAATTTAGTCTTTTTTGAGGCATGTAATTTAACACACAATAAGCTGTCAAAATAGTTTTACCTCACAAATTTAAAAGTGCATTTGACTCAATAAGCATGGCATTAGTTAAATTAACTAAAATTTTATTTTTCCTTTCCGTTACACAATTAGAAGAAGGAGAATAAGGAGGAGTAGTTTCATGAATCATTTCCAACGATCTAACAAAGGAATTAAACTCATTTTAATTTTTATTCACAGCCTATATCATATCTAGTTCTTATTATTTTTCTTCTAAATCGATTTTCAACCTTTGGAAATAAACTTTAAAAATTCAAAAATTCCAAAAACATCACTTTTATTTTTTATTCGGTAAACATATGTAAATTTAGAAGAATCATTAATGAAAGTGATAAAATATCTATTTTCTCTACTAGTTATAATTTCTCCAAGTTCACAAATATCATTGTCAATCAATTATAGTAAAGCTGTTTTTCTTTTAACTTGAAAATGAGACCTTTTAGTGATTTTGACTTTACGACAAGTCTCACACTTTTCAAAAAAAAAATTAACCACTGGGATTAATTTTAAACTACGCATGATTCTCACATAATGATAATTAATATGACACAAAACGAGCATGTAAAAAATTAGTAGAAGAGAGCATGTAAACAGAAGTAGAAACTTTATTCATTTCAATATTCAACTTGAACATCCCATCACAAACATACTCATTTCCCACAAAAATATCATTTTCACAATTACATATTGATCAGATTCTATAATTTGTTTGAAGCCTGCTTTGGTAAGAAGAAAACTAGATATTGATTTTTTTTTTCTCGTGGAAGGAGTATAAAGTACATCTTTCACATTTAATACCCTTTCATAGGTAAACAAAATTTGACATCTCCCTTTCCAAGCACTTAAGTGGTGTAAAAATCACCAAGCATGATGATTTTGGACTTCCCAAAAGGTGTATATTTTTCAAATCAATCTTTGTCATAACAAACATGACAATTTGTACTAGAGCTAGTCCTCTATTCATTAACATTTTCAATCACACTTTTCAGTAACGTTTGCATGAGGTGTAGGGTCATAATTCTAAAATTCGCAAAATTGAGCAATGTGACCACTTTTGCCACATCCAAAGCACCGTCCCTTATTTTAAACTTGTTGCTTTTGTGTTTGGTTATTTCCACTATTATTTTTTTGTGAGGTCTACCATCATTTTTCTTTAAAATTTTCTTCTTAGGCTTCATAGAAATATTTTTGCGAGAATCAAGAGTATCATTATTTGAATTAATTAAATTTATCTTTATTGTGATGTTGCTCGCTTCTAATTGTAAAAGTCATCTTGGCCCCTAGCCTCTTCTTCCATGCAGATTTTCATTATCAACGTCTCAAGAGAAATTTCCTCTTGTTTGTGGCGCATAGTTTTTTGAAATTCCCTCCAAGAAGGTGGAAGTTTATCTACTATGCTACAAACAATAATATTCTCTCCAATTCCAATCTCTTCGGATTTGAGCTCTCCAACATACATTATAAAGTCTTGAGCTTGATCTACCATTAATTTTTTGTCCATCATTTGAAACACAAATGGGTTAGCAAAATATTCTTTCGCTCTTGATTCTTCAATAACATACTTACACTGCAATGCTTTTCAAATTTTCTTTGTACTAGAGTAAGTTTTATTATAATAATTATAAAATTAGATAAACAATTAATAATATAATATTGACATTTTCACAATCTGACTTTTCTACTTTTTCTTGAAGATAAATAAGTTCATCATCATTCATGGATGGAGATGTTGTCAACTTTATTAGGATTCTTCTCAGTTAAGCATAGAAACATTGAAAAAAATTAAGTAGAGAAGTACTTTATCATTCCACTTCTTGAAGTGATTACCATTGAATCGAAATGACTTGATAAGATCTCTCATCTTGACATTCGCGAATATTTCAATTGTAGCCATTGATTCTCCTTAAAATTGTTTGTAAAATTACAGATTACAAATTATAGTTGAGAAGAACATAAATTATCTTCAGGCTAAGGCGCAAATATCTCTCTTTTGTTAAAGAGATTTAAGCCTATTGTAACAAATCTTTCACCTGTCTAGCATCAATCTTCTTGACCTGTCCCCTCGTGAATACAACAACTCAATCACAAATTATAATAATAAGTTAATATTAAAATATTCACACTAATATTTTTTAATAATAATAATAAAAAAATATTCAAATGTTCACATTAACAATTTTTTTTTTACATATGAACAAAGTAACACACAATACTACTGTCTCCTTCTCAAAGTGCAGGAGGTGTATGGGATGCAAAAATAAAAAATTCTGCTATTTGAGCAGGGTTGAGCTTTAAGTGAGTTTGCCCTACACCCGTCCTATTGTCATCCTTAGTGAAATGTTGCAGTTTGATTACGCATGTGAAAGTTATTTGAAAAGTAGCTAAACTTATATTTTCCCTCTATCTCAATTTATGCAACACATTTCTTTTTTCAAGAGTCAATCAATTTAAGTTTGATTGGGAATTCACACATGATATCAATTATTTTTGAAATGAAATTTATATATTTATAAAATGCGTCAAAAGTACTATAAGTCACAATAATTAACAATCTAAAAAGTATATAATAAAAAAATAGATTTATTTGAATTTTGAAATTCGAAATGTGTCATAAGAATTTATAAACTTGGGTTATTTATGTATAGCATAGATGGGACACCAATTTTGGGTATTTATGCACATGTTGTGCCATCCGTATATGGGCCTGACCTTTTAGCTGGGCGTTGGTTACTTCTAACGATGCCCAATTATTCCTTTCCATTCTCAACTTTTCTGCCTGTTTCTTCCATATGCAAATGGATAGAATTTCAGCTTCGCAACTCCCATTTTCAAACCATTTCCAGGTTAGCTCCGCTCTTTCTTTTCTATCTATTTGTTACTTGAAAGTTTGTTCACTCATATAAATATATTTGAAGTTTGTTCATTTCTTTCGATGAAGTTTAATATTGTTTTGGGCTATGAAAGTTTGTTCACTCAGATAAATATATTTGAAGTTTGTTCATTTCTTTCTTATGTATAGATGAAGTTTAATATTGTTTTGGGCTATGTTCTTGAATACAGTAGAGATTTGAAGGGTTTCTGTATTTTTTTTGGATTATGAATAATTTTCCCAATTTGGGTTATAGCCTATAGTGGAAAGAATATTGAGGTAGTTGGTTTAACAAGCTTTTGGTAGTCAAGATGTAATTAATATAGTGTATGTGGTACATTACTGATGAATGAATTAGTAATTGACAAGATTTAATCTTTCCTCCTTTCCCTGTGTGTTTAAGCAATGTTTCTTCATTCAATTAAGGATAGAGACTAAGGGGTCGTTTGGCTGGGAACAAGTTAACTAAGATAACTTATCCCATCACTATGGAAAATATGGTGGGATAACTAATCCAATGACTATCTAATACCTTCAACCAAACATGGTATAAAATAATCCTACATTTTATCCTGGAACAATTATACCTTATACCTCACACCAAACAATCATAAGAGATTCTTTTCCGTTTGTATGTTAAAGAATCATCATACTTTTTCTTTAGTACAAGAGATAGGCCCTAAAGCAAGAGTTCACTTGTTGTTAAGACTCGAGGTCGAAAAGAGGTTGTGTTTTCGGGTTTCATTGGTACTAGTGGATTTCACAATTGATCTGCATTTCCTCCTCTTCCTGTCAAGCCTTCTCCATTACCTTAACATGTCACCCTACATCTTTTAAAGCCAGGGCAACTGACCAATTCTAAGATTCTGTCTGCTAATTAACATTGTTGTTATCTTTGAAGTAATCTATACCTCTCTTAATGGGTTATGGAGCTCTTGCACATTGATCACACTGCTAGACACCATCATTAAGCTAAGTTGTGCGGACTCTTCACTTTTGATGCCATACATGTGTCGGATTCTCCAAAAATACACTACTTTTGGCGAATCTGATACACACCCGTTGACATTTTTGAAGAGTCCAAGCAACAATCATTAAGTACTTGCTTATTGAGAAGACTGCATTAGATTTTATTACATGTCTTATTGAACTACTTTAAGCTTTTCTTTCTTTTTAAATATGGAGATTGTTTGGCCTCTTTCATCTCCATAAAACATTTTTTTCAATCTAATGGCAGTGCACAAAAGCTCAGAAGTATTTGCTTCAGTGCAGATGAAAACACAATTCTGAAGGGGTGACACACAGAAGAATATGCAAATTGTAGGCTAAAGACATATTTATAACCAGGAATTTTATCTCGTCTCTCCCCAAATATCAATTGTCGGCATTTGTAGAGAGTATTGGACCAATGAGCTCTATGTCATCATCCTTGTCTTTCCTCGCACTTACATCACCTCTTCACGTATCAAGACAACGTCTTAGTTTACAGCAAGCTCATAGTTGCTACCAACAATATGCTTTCAATAGTCATGGTAACATTACCCTTTCAATCCATGTCCAATTAGCATCCCCTCATCCATTTCCGTCCAGTAATTTGAAATCCTGTTGTAGTGCTATTGCTTCATCAAATGACGGAACTGTATCTATGATTAATTTTGAAGATGTAATGGAAAAAGACTGGTCATTTCTTGAGTATCCAGATTCCAGTGAAGAGCATAAGCAAAAAATTGATGAGATCATATCAGCAGGAGAGATCACGGAGACTTCCAAGGTTGTGATAGCAATTAGTTCTGATGAATTTGTTGATAGAGTAGTTGATTCATCGAATTGCAAGCAACTACTTGTCGTTCATGACTCTCTTTTCATGTTAGCATGCATCAAGGAAAAATACGACAAGGTTAAGTGTTGGCAAGGGGAATTGATATACATACCAGAGAAGTGGACACCTTTTGATGTTGTTTTTCTCTACTTCCTTCCTGCATTGCCGTTTGAACTTGATCAAATTCTGGATGCACTAAGAAAACGTTGTTCGCCAGGTGAAATTCTGTCAGATTACTACTTCATTTGATCTTATGTTTTCGTCAAGACTGAAAGTCGGTTTTATATGTTCAGGTGCAAGAGTTGTGATTAGTCATCCACAAGGCAGACAAATGGTTGAAGAGCAACAGAAACAATATCCTGATGTGGTTGTCTCAAACTTACCAGAGAAGATGCTGCTGCAAAATGTTGCTGCACACCATTCATTTGAAGTAGTCAAATTTGTAGATGAGCCTGCTTTCTATCTTGCTATTCTCAAATTCATGCCAGATACCATCAACCAATAGCATACTTTTCTACTTGTCTAGTCAGTATTGGGCTGCTTATTATTATTATTAGTATAGATAGCATAGACCTATCTTCGTAGCTATCAAACGTCGTATAACTTATGTATTAATTAATACTATATGAATAACTTGCTTCTTTACTAGATACCAAACGAACCTTGAATGATTGATTGCTTGAAGTCAAAGCATGATTATAATCTCGTTATGACAACCAAATTCACGTAAATCAAATATTTTGTTACACTCTCTAAAGATTTTAGAATCCTATAGGTTTAAGTGGGGAAAAAAATAGTTGGAGAAGGAAATTGTGTCAAGACTTTGTTACAAGTCTGATTAATTCATGGTCATTCATACTTAACGTGTTTTTAGTATGAAAGAAAGTGTTTTCTTGAAAAGCAAGCAATCTCTTACTTATTTTTTAGTGTTTGGTAGGTAAGCAAGAAAATATTATCCCAAGATCATTTATATGTTAACTAGCAAATCGTTAAGGAGGCAGGTAGGGGTGGGGGTTCATGGGTGGTACGGGGTGTGATGGTCAAGGGGTGCGGGTTTGGGGCAGGAGCGGCTCAATGTAATTGGGGGCCTAAAGCGAAATTTCAATTCGAAGCCTAAAATATAAACAAACTTCGTATACATATTTATTTAATTTTTATTTTTCTTACACTATTTAGATGAAAATTATTAGTATTTAATATTGTTTTTTCAGTTATTAGTTTTAGTTAAGATTTTATTAGCTCAACATTGAAAAACATCATTTCAGTGAGACAATTACTATATGAATTGTCAACATAATTCTATTAGTAATAAGTTGACAAATATTAAATAAAGATAAGAGTAGAATTATAGAATCTCAAGAGTTGATGACTTGGTATACCCCATTTTAATATGCTATGTTGTAATGCTTGAAACTAAAATTTAAAAACAAATAAAAATAATTTGTAATTCACTTTGTTCAACACTTTTCACTATTAATTCTTATTTTTAATAAAGTACAAAAGATGTTAAAGTGGGTGAAATAATATATTTTTTAAAAATATTATACTTTTTATCATAAATAGTCAAATATTTTAATAAAAATTTAACACATAATTTATTCTTGATAAAAATTTGGGCCCCCCAAAATTTGGGGCCCTAAGGCATAAGCCTTATTTTACAAAGCATAGAGCCGCCCCTGGTTTGGGGTATTGAGTGGGTAGGGAGGATAATAAATTTAGAATGTCACTTATGCAACAATATTGTTATAACGATGTTTGGCTGATTAGATATTATTTTAATAGAGCAAAATTCACGAATAATATATTAATTAGTCGATTTTATATACCTTCCAAAACTAAATTAATAGTCAGTTTGGATCAAATTTTTAAAAATGTTTTTTTTTTTAAAGAAAAAAGTATTTAACAAAAGTACTTTTGATGAGAATCATTTATGTTTGACTAGTCAAATTAAAAAAAACACCTTTGAACAATAATTAGTGTTCGGTCAAACTTTTCCAAATTGCTTCTAAATATATGTTTTCAAAAGCATTTTTCAAACAAAAAGAGTACTTTTTAGCTTTAAAAAACAAATTTAATTTTACTACTCTCCAAAAATATTTATTCTCTTTCAAAAGTTTGACCAAACATCTCAATTTTTTTTTTAAATAAACATTTTTGACAAATAAAAAATTTGACCAACCAGACTATAAGTTATATTTCATGTTTGATAAATTTTTAATTACAATTAACTAGTTTAAACTCCGAAGGTTCTTAATTAAGATAATTATATATTGTTTTGTTGTAGACCAAATTGTTAAAATTACTTGTGTGAATCATAAGGTTCCCATCATTAATGATGTAAACTTAGGTTAATTGGTTCATTTCTTTTCATTTTGGAAGAAAGAGTTTGTATGACATCCGTAAGAAATTACTGTAACACCCAGAATTTTTTTGAACTAAAACTCGAACCATCCTTCATTGTAAGAAGGATTTTTCCGAGGAATTTAAAATTCTTGAGTGTTAAGGTCATTAGATGTATCACCTTGAGTTCCAAGAAGAACTAAAGAGAGTTCATTCAAGTCATTCCTAAGTTCCTTTAAGTTTTGGGTCAACTTCAACGACCTTAATTTTCAGTACAAGATGAGTTAGGTGCCCCATAAGATATCAAATGAAAGGTCTTTGAATTATCTTCCAACGCCACCGAGTTTGCTAAATTTCGAGCTCCTATGAGGGAGATATGCCTGTTTGAAGTCAGGCTGTCCAAATAAGGAAAGTTACCCAAAAATAGTAAGGGATATTTTGATCTTTTCCTTACCCAATCAAATTTAATTTGTTTTTAGTAAGGTTTTAGGGGTCTAATCTAATTAGGTTCAGTTTTATAATCCTAAATACGCCTAGCGTTTTAGTTGAGAGTTCAAGAAGAGAAAAGAAGAGAAAAGAGGAAAGGATCAAGACGTTCGTCGAGGTTCTTGAGTTTTGTTGCGGATTTTCTCCATGGGTTTGATCCCTAAGAGGTATGTAAGTTTTCATAGTGTTGGGTTCGTTCACCCACACACCAAACATGATTTTCATATTCGAATTCGTCCATAAAGATTGCAAGATTTAAGTTCTTGATAAGTGTTCTTGAAGTTTCATTTTAAATCTTGTTTTGTTGGGGTTTTGATGAATTCTTTAGATGAAAGTGAGTGTTTTGAGGGATGTATTGAGTAGATAAGAGTGTAATTATGTTGAGCAATAGAATCCAAGTCTTCTACACTTCTAATAACTTGTTTCATGACTCGTACAAGTGAGTATGAGAATGAGGAGAATGTATTCATGAGTCTACTTTATCATCACGAGATCCAACTTGTGAGTTCATAATTCAAATTCAAGAGAGAGTTAAGAGTAGAGTTCAATAAAGTCTTTGAGTTCAATTGTGAATCCTTTGAGATCAACTATTGATTTAAGCTAAGTTTTGATGAAGTAAGTATGAGAATGAGAAGAGTCGTATACACGAGTTCCATATTATTATGTAGACCCTCGAGTCGAGTCGTTCATGCCCATAATTCTGCATGAACTTCATAATTTGAGAATCTTTGAGAGGAGTAGTATTTTCAAGTTCTAAGTCTTGAGTATTGAGTTCCTAACCCGTTTGAGATTATATTCCTAATCATGGAACTATTACATGTTACCCATGAAGTCTTTGAGTTGAGTTGTTCATGGCCATAATTCCGCATGACAAATCTTTTTAAATTTGTTTAAGACTTGAGCAAATGAGTTTAAGGAAGAGTAGAACTGAGTTCATTTTATTTAAAATGATATATGAGAACTAACTAATCCCAAGAGTAAATGTTTTTACATTTAAGCACAGAGGAAACACTGATTTCCAATAAAGTTTTCATGAGCAGTTTAGAGTACCATCTCAATTAAGAGATTTTTTTTTGAGTAATAATCCCAAACCACATAAAGATTTATGTTTTTAAAAACATATGAGCAAGTATATTTTGGGAGTAGTATTGAACACCGATATTGGGGAGAGTTCAGATAACTCACAGCCCCCATAAACCATGTAGCCAATGTGGGTAGAAAGGGTCATACTTTTTAGATGATTCCTTAATGCTTTTTAGCATAGACTAGTGGATCCATTTAGTAGTAGGTTCTATACCTCAGCAAAGTATAGGACGGCCATGGCAGTGTGAGGCGAGATGCTACATCATCATATAGCTCATATTGATGATTGTCGATTAGAGAAACTCCCACAGAGATATTTTGTATTCTCATAGACACAGAGATATTTTGTATTCTCATAGACACAGAGATATTTTGTATTCTCATATACACAGAGATATTTTGTATTCTCATATACACAGAGATATTTTGTGTTCTTGCATACAAATAGAGTTACGTTGCATTTTCTAATACATTGAGTTGCTATCTACTGTTTTAAAAGCTTTTCATATATTGCATCTTTTATTGTTGCTTTATATTGAGTTGAGTATCCAGAGTCGAGTACCTAGAGCCGAATATCTTATTATTGAGTTGAGTCTTATTTCACTGAGTTGAATATCTTATCATTGAGTTGAGTCCTATTTTCTCTGAGTTGAGTTGAACTATGTTTCTCTGAGTTGAGTTGAACTATGTTTCCTTGAGTTGAGTTGAACTATGTTTGTTTGAGTTGGGTTAAGTTGAGTGAGTTAAGAAGAAGTAAGTATGTTTCTTTTCCACCAATTTGAAGCTTATATTTATGCTTTAGAATTCCCCTTACATGCTCGTACATTCAATGAACTGAGCCATTTGGCCTGCATCGTTTCATGATGCAGATACATGTATTCAGGATCATCAACAGACGCTTCGTTGATACCACCTGCAGTTCTAGATAGCTCTGGTGAGCCTCCTTGGTTCCGGAGGATTTCATTTACTTTTTAGTTTCATCAGGATGTCGTGGGTCTTGTCCTGACTTCCATCTTTGTCATTTAGAGGCTTCATAAATAGACAGTAGAGTTTGAGAAGTTTGTTTCATTTATCTTATTACATGTTTTAAAGGCTTGAGTTGCCTATTTCTTGCGAATTGAATATACTATTTTATTTAGAGTTAATCTTTTGAGTTAAATATATTGTAATTGGGTTCAATGAATTTTATTCAGTTTTAAGCTTTGTATGCTTGAGTTAGTCTTTCGCTTGTAGTCAGCCATGATGAGGGTTCTCTTGGGGACCAGAAATGGTTCTCGAGTGCCGGCCACGTCTAGGGTGTAGGCTCGAATCGTGACAATTACTCTAGTACAATTGATTCTTAAGATTGTGAAGTTAAGGATCCATCATTTTCAATATTATTTTTCTATTTTAATTAAGCGTATTTTGTTTTAGTTATCATTAATTTAGATTATGTATAGATGTATTCTTACATTTTATTTACATCATTATATTTACATATAGTAAAAAAAAGTCACCATAGAAAAAGAAATGAAAAACAAGACATATATTTACTCATGAAAACAATTTTAAAATATTTGATTAAGCGCTTGAGCTAAAATCGAAAAGGAAAGCTTATTGATATCATAACTTTCGAGTCATTACAATGCACTATATAGATTTATAAATTTCTATGTATCATTACCCTTTCAATATATTGCTAATAACCAAAATTATTAGCAATGAGCTCTTGAAGCTTGTCACTAGAAACTTTCAATTGGGGCACTCTGATGGGTAGATTAGAAAAATTATCATCACACAATAGATGGATCATCAAAAGCAGCAGAGGCATGAATATTCTAACCAGTATAGTCTTTAAACTTCAAAATAGATGGCAATCCTTTAGATCATCAATGACATCATTGTAATTCTCTGAACACGAAAAATATCGTGTCTTTAATTTTGGATTTGTAGCATGTTTAAGCAATGTATTAACATGATCATGTGCAGATTCCATTTTCTTAGTGATATGTCTAGTGAGATAATTGCAAGTCCTTCGAGATTTTCACCTCTGGATCGAGGATCCCCATTTAGAGTCAATAAACATATATCATGTATTTATGTTTTTTTGCAAACACTGTGTAATGATCCTCTACGTCATTTTCATTGTTTTCCCGTATTTTTAGCCTTTAGATCTTTCTTGTAGCTGCCCCAAGTCATTTATCACTTGCTAGAACTGACCAAATGGTCATCGGGAAGTTCGTTTGGTTTTTATGCAATTTTTATGTTTTGGAATTTCTGAAGGTTAAATGTTTGACTTTGGTCAAAACTTGGTAAACTATCCCAGAATGTAATTCTGATGGTTTTGTTAGTTTCAAAATATCGATTTTAGTTGAGAAAACAATAAGCATACTATATATTTGAATACCCACTTCTAAAGTTCTAACAATTAGACCATGCCAATCAACTAATACGTATATGTGTTTATGCTGGAAAAATTGAATCTGGCAAAATCAACTCATAAAAACTTCTTTTTTGTACTGCAAAATTGGCGCAAACAGAAAAATTTGCATGGAAAATTTTAGGGGCCAATTTTTTTCTTTTATTATTTAGAAAAAGGCATAGGAACCAATGCGCCTTACAAGGCGCAGACAAACTGTGACTTGTAAGTCTCTGTCTCCTTGCGCCTTGTAAGGCACATAGGGACCTGCGCTTTGCTACCCCAATTAACGCCATCTCCCTCCCATTTAAATATTACCCTTTTGGTTTCAAACTTATTCTTGTCGCCCTTTTGGAAATTTCACTCCATTTTTTGTCCTTTCAGCTCCAGAATCTATTCACACCCACATTCCCATGGTTAGGCAAATGGTTATTGTTCACATTTAGAGTGGCTCCTTTAAGCTGAATTATATTTTCTTTGATCAAAATCTCAAACATATCTTTGAGAGCCAAACAACTTTCTGCATCATGTCCAGAAGCCCCTGAATGATATGCGTAATGCTTAGACTCATCAAACCACTTAGGATGAGGTTTGATAGCTCTCCAAGAAATTGGTTGGATCACTCCTACTGTTTTCATCCTTTCAAAGAGTTGGGCATAGGGCTCATCTAGAGGTGTGTAAGTCTTCCTTTTGTCAAAATTTTGACGATTGGTGGAGTTGCTGAATTGTTTGGAGGTTGGTAACGGGATGGTTGTTGGTAATGTGGTGATTTTGATATGTGGGCGGTTTCTGGTAGTATGTTGATTGGGTGTTATAAAAAGATAAGAAATAGGTGAAATTTTTTGGCTATGTGGGCTTTGAAGTGATTGGCTATGGTATGCGTGCATCTGACTTGGCCTTCACTCCTGAATATTCATTATAGTTGCAAATTCCCCTTTTTTCTACTTGACTTCTATTATTCTAGATTGGATTGCCTTACATAGTACAATGAGTATACTATTCAAAGTATGAAAACACGCAAATGCCGAACAAAGCCCAAAGTCACTATTACAACAACTTTAAAGCATAAAAAATAGGTAAATCCCCTCATATTTAAGCAAGATATTATATATATGATCACTCAAAATGGGAATAAGAAAATTCTACACTTAATTCAACTAGCTAGAAAGGGCAGAGACTTAAAACTAAAAACTTGAATCAAGGGAAAGGCTTCAAACAATATGTCAACAACTATTATTTTTTTTACAATACAAAGCTAACAAAGAAAAGAACAAGATATGAAAGAATTCAAACAAGATTTTTTGAGATTTTACACATGCCACTGTTTAAATTGTTTGAATAAAATTTATACACATAAATCTACCACCCGAACGAGAAACAAGCTTAAAATTGTATTTATTTATACAAATGTGTGATGTGAGTTTACTGCCAATATGCTACAACCATAACACCTCACATTTTAATTAGGAACAACATATAATCTGTATCAAACAAAAATACAGTAAAGAAAATGTTGCTTAGTGCAAGGTGTGGTGGCTAAATGTTCTCCTCCGAAAATGGGGTTGAATGCGAGTATTTATAGGTGATGTGAGGCTAGGGTTCGTGTTTGGGTGGGATTTTAATGAAAAATGAGCGTTTGAATTTTGAAATCTCTGCTTGATGATTCTTCCTCGAAAATGTCAAAACCCAGACCGTCGTGATTGGCACCCACACTAATCCTCCGGTGAGAGAACCACTACTACAACCCAAACCAAGCAACTAATCTAAAAACCAAGGCATTTAAGTATATAAAAGCAGTTAAGTACTAAGGAAATAAGTAGGGAGTTCCCATAAACTCCAACAAAAGTCTAACAACGAACTAAACAATGCGGAAGAAACAACCTAGAACCTAAAAGTCAATGTACCAAAACATCTAAAGCTCAACAAGTCTAAACAGGAAGGGATGCAACCCCAATCTAATGAACTAATCAACTAGCTAGAACATAGTTTAGGTCCGAAAATGGTGGACATAGACGAAAGAGAACCCATGGCAGCCCGGAAGAATTGACTCACCCTTGAATTCAAACGATCACTGATCTTCTAAGCGAGGTCTGTCAGTAGCCGCTTGAAGATGCCCTGTACTCAACAAAAATAAGAGCAAGTGCAGTATCAGTACACAACCACAATGTACTGGTAGGATCACACGGCTATCCCACTAAGTGTAACATACATAAGTCAATACAACAATATAATCACATGCATATATCGAACATATACAATATTAACACATTTACGAACAATAAACAATGAACAACTTCACATTCCTCAAGATACACAATTATATCAAATCATTGGTCCTCTCATGGAACCCAAACCCAAATACTCCCTCCGTCCCTATTTACTTGTCCATATTTCCTTTTTTGGTTGTCCCTATTTAGTTGTCCATTTTGACAAATCAAGAAAGGACAACAAATTTTTTCCTATTATACCCTTATTTACACTTCTTGAAAATTGTAAAAGTGTATGTTGTTTCCCTCCAATTTATTTCACTTTAATTCAAATAAGTGGTTGTAATTTTGAAGTGAAAAGTTGTCATAAGGGTAAAATTGTAACTTCACTGTGCTAATCATTGTTGCCTTAATCTGTGTGTCATTTCTAAAGTGGACAACTAAAAAGGGACGGAGGGAGTAGTTAGCATACCAGAATGTGGTACGCGATCCAATGATTATGCCAGAACGTGGCAGTTGATCCCATAATTATGCCAGAACGTGACAACCGATCCAAGTTAGTTATGCCGGAACGTGACATCCGATCCATTCAACCCATAATCACAATCACAAGTACATCCTCAAGATCATACATTTAAGTTATGATTTCATGGAAATCATCATTCATCTATCACATTAACAACAAGTGTGATCAATAATGCAACATTCATATACATACATGTATCATAATGAAGCAAGAACAAACATACATCACACAATCATAGAATCACAACCATCACCTACCTCGAAACAAGCTTGAAACCCTAAGAAACTTGATCCTTCCCTTTCCGGATTTGTTCCGCTTGTTCTTGGTCTACAAACAATCAATACAATACGGGAATCAATAAACAATCACTAATTACCCGAATTACTAACAATATTATGAACCGTAGATCAAACCCATGATCCCAAGTATTCAAATTAGGGTTGTCTTCACCATAAAATCTATATCAAAACCCTTTCCCATCGATAATTACCCATTCTATTACGTTCTATGGATCGAAAAACGGATTCGGGGAGTGGAAAGCTTACCTTTAGCCTCAAGAATGGTGGAAAACTGTTAGGAGTCTCCTCGGATTCGTTCCTTAGCTCTAAAAATTGAAAAGTGTAAAATAAGGTCGTTTAGGGGTTTATTTACGACTTTAAGTCGCGTTGAACCCGCCACAGTGACCTTCATCCTGCTGTAGTGGCCCCGCCAGAGCGGCTTGCATGAAACAATGAACTATTTTAATAATTTTAAAATCCCCATTTCACAACACACCTCTAACCCACGACGCTTAGAAAATACCCTTCACGCTAAGATCGATTTCAGGAGTTCTACTCACCCAAATTCAATTCCGTAAAGTAGCACGAATTTCTTAACGAGTTATCTAACTATTCATGTAATCAATATCATAAATAATTGACCTGATTGTTACCAAATTTCCCTACACCTTAATGACTCCGATTTCGTCCAAATTTGGACTAGGTTGGAAAATTTCAAGTTACTACGAAAAAGTTTTTCGACCCAAAATTTTTTCCCGTTGGCTTTTCTATAACGACGGAACCCGGTCGTTATAGGAAATATCAAAAGTTCTTTGGCATTTTCTTGACCGAATTATAGAAGAGAGAGTCTGGCATTTTTCATAAGATGAGGTGGAGGTTGCACAAAAATGGATATGGTGAGCTTTGTCCATTACTAAAGCTCAAATGTTGTCTTCTCTGAAAGATAAGAAGGGAAAGAATGAAAACCGAAAATATAGATTTAGGATTGAAATAGGTTAAGTTTTAGTTTGGGGCTGAAGATTTATTTTTAGGAAAAATTACTTGGATGGGTGCCTTTTAAAAAATAATTACGAATTTTAGCGATACTTTTTATTTATTACCATTTTTAGCAATACATAACAATGCTATGTTAAATCTGCAATATGTATGAAAAGTGAATTATGTATGCAATATATATGTATTATAAATGTTTCTTAAAATATATTATGTTTTTTTGGTAAGAATTTGACACATTGTATTATAAGTGTATTAAAATGTGTGATAGATGTATTATCCATCAATAAAATTTGTATTATATGTGAATAATAAATTATTCTTTGTAATATGTATTAAACATGTATTATAAAGGTATTAAAAGTGATCAAGTGAAAAAAAATGTTATTACTATAAATGGTAAATATTTTTTTATGGCAAAATTATCAAACAAGTCACAATCCTTAACATAATTATTAAAAATATCTGTACTTAAAATAATTATTAAAAATGTCAATATGTCAATATTTTAGAAAATAAATTGAATCCTAATATAATTAATCTTCTTTCCTTTTATTTGTCAAATCATGCCCATATTAGACCATTATTTATTCCACTATCCGATAAAAAAAAACTCATTACCCACTTACGCCTCTTTTTAGGTTTTACCCAAAATCATTCCTTCTCTCTTTCTTCCCCTTTTCATCATTGTTATCTCCTTTCTTTGTTCAACAAAATCAACTCTTCGAATTTTCTATACTTTGTTTAAGAAATCTCACAATTAATTCAAAAGATTCTTCACCCATTGATAGAGTAAATTCGTACTCAAAAAGTATTTTGTGAAGTTTCTTGTGATTTTGTTTTCATATTCACTAAGTATTTTGTATTTTGGATTTTCCGTCTTTTAAGCAATATTATATTGTTTGATTCTTTTGTGAGTTTGTTTTCATATTCACCAAGTATTTTGTGAGATTTTTCTCTTTTATCTATTACAGATTTTTCATCTTTTAAGTATTGTTGTTCATTTTTTTTGTATTTTTGTTTTCATATTTGATATTTAGTAGATTGTGGAAATTTACACTGGCATTCATACATCATTTATTGTTTGATTTTTTATACATGATAATTTTGAAATTTGCTTATAGGGTTACTTATGCACAAGTGAATACGGATTTTCGAATTAGGATTTGGTGAATGAAAAATCAGAAAAAAGAAAGATAGCAGACGAAGAAGAAGAAGAAATAGAGAGTCCGAGAAGGTTGCAAAAATACAGAAGAAGAAGAAATAGAGAGTCCGAGAAGAAGGTTGCAAAAATTGTATTCATATCAAAATTGTATTCATATTAATTTTGTTGTCAATTATTTTTCTTTTACTCATCATTTGTATTTTTATTAAAAATATTGTATTTCTTTTTTTAGTTTGTAGTCATTCCAAGATATGTATTTCTTAAGCATAGATGTATCCTTTTTTTCCATAGTTAATTTGTATTTTTTTAGAATATTGTATTCTTCCTCAACAAATTGTATTATTTTTGCTATGTATGCTATTTTTTTCGAGAATCTTGTATCCCGTTCTTTCATAGTTAATTTGTGTTTTTTTTTGAAATATTGAATCCTTCCTCAACGATTGTATTATTTCCACCATGTATGCTTTTTTTTTTCGATACTCTTGTATCCTTTCATATATCATATTCATATGTAATGATTTTATTATATTGGGATACAATCAATAATATTTTTGTAATACAAACAAAAGAAGAAATATATATTTTGCAATCATGTAATACAATTTTAGTTTTCATTATGAAAGCAATATACTAATTTTAATTTGGATGGTAAAGTGAGCACATAAAATGTAAAAGTTATTGGTATAAAATTATGAAAAAAACATAATTAAAATTTTCTCTTTTCTGTTATTAAATAATTATATTCTTTTAAATCAAACAAATAAAAATACATAAATCAGATACATAACAAACTAAAATATTGAAATTTTAAATAAATATTGAAAGTGTGGCTAAGGAGTCCTATTAAATGTCAAAATATTGACATTTTGAAAATTTTGCGTTTTTTTTATTATAGTATATTTATGTAAGTTTTATGGTCTCCTTTGGTGGGATTTAGGCTGATCAATTTTTGGGCTGCACTTATTTGGTCTTTTCCTTAAAAAAATAATAATTTTGGGCTTCTAACTTAATAACTAATACAATATATATATATATATATTATAAATTAAAGCATGTGTAGTAACATAAAATGAAAAGAAGAAAAAGAGAGAAAGAGAGATGCACAAAGTGGTAGTGGTAGTAGCTTTTCTCTATTATTGAATGTTTTTCTTTCACTTACTCTTTCCTTATTTTTTTCTTGAGAAAAGACATAAAGACACCATCAAAGTTGTTCCGTATTTGCATAAAGACACCTTAACTTTCAAAGTGTCCTATCACTCCACATAACTATTTAATATCTTTGTAAATGAGTCATTTTGACCCATTCCCTCGTCTGGGTTGTTACCACGCACATGAGGCACGTCATGCAGTGTTTTCACTGCCATGGACTAGTTTAAAAGTGCCAAGTGTCATTTTCTTCTTTATTATTAATTATTTAATTAATTTATGTCATCTTCCCCAAATTTAATCCCAAAATAGCCGTTGGTAGCTCTAATTTTTTGATTTCATGGTTTTTTCCATAGCAAGATCAACGTTGGTGCTCTCTGTTTGACGACTTCATCATCTTCCCCAAGAATATAAGATACCACTGTTGGCTAAGATCTAAGATCTGTTTCTGGAGCTTTGAAAAAATGTGCAGAAATTTCTGGATCAATGAAGAATGTGATGTTCTTGTTCAACAAATTCATAGTAAAAACACTCCTAAGCTTTGGATACTCCTGTCTAAGCATCACAACTGGCCCTTTAAGAAAACAAATCAACCCACCAACAATAGGCCATGCCTTAACCACTGGAGGCAAACACTTCTTAGATCTGGGCATAATTAGTCCAAATATGAGCTTTGCTACCAAAAGGGTTGCAACTAAAAGCAACCCCACATTCAAAATCTTGTTCTCACCTAACTCCATAACTGAATAAAAAATTCTGAATGAAGAAAAATTAATGGAAATTTCCTTTTCAGGAGAGAATGATGATAGTCATAGTGGAGGCGCAGGCCAAACAGAGAAGAAAAGGAAAGGAGAAGATGACTTTTCTTCAAAGAATAGGGTCGGGTCGGGTTGAATCCTATCATAGGGAGTGAGTAACACGTGCGACTACATAGACGAGGGAATGAGTCAAAATGACCCATTTACAATGATATTAAATAGTTCTGTGGGGTGATAGGACATTTTGAAAGTTGAAGTGTTTTATGCAAATACACGACAACTTTGATGGTGTCTTTATGTCTTTTCTCCTTTTTCTTTTCTTTTGTTACAAGAAGAGGGGTATATATAGTTGTATATACTTGAGAACCAAGTCTGATACATGGATATCTTCTTGCCATGTATGCACTTAGGGCACCAAGCAGTGGCGGAGGCAGGAATTTTATCAAGGAGGTTCAAAAAAAAAAAATTAAACACGCTAATATTATCCATAAATAAATGGGTCGGTCATATATGAACGGATTGATTAACAAACGGGTTGACAAAAAAAAATTCTTAATTCAAATAATTTCTTACAATTACAACTTATCTTAAGAAACAAATTTAAAGTACATATCTATAAAATGATAATAAAGTAACACAACTCATTCAAAAAGTTCTATAAGTTCTTCAATTCCTTTAGAATTCTCTTCGGCTCCTGAAAATGCAAATGGAGAGCAAGCACAAATTTAACATTAGAAAGACTAACAAAGAACACAAATCAAAGCGAAAATACTATTTCTTCACAAAAATTCTTTTTGGCATAAATTACAAAACTACACAACCTTGAAGGGAGGTTAAGAAACCAAACATGCGGATAAACTTATCAAAACATAGTTTTACATTTGAAAATACAACTACATACATTTTTACAATTGTATTCTACGAGGTTTCATATCTTGAAATGTCTTAATAATAACATCATTAAAAATCTTATCAAATACATCTTTTTATAAATAAGGTACCAAATAACCACTAAAAAAATCATCACTCATTTGACTCCGCAAGTCATTCTTGATAAACTTCATTGCGGAAAAAGCTCTTTCAACGGAGGCAGTGGCAACTGGTAAAAGTAGAGCAAGTTTCACTAAGCGAAATACAAGAGGATAATTTGAATGTTTCTTTGTCTGAACTAATCTTTTGGAAAGATCACAAAGCCCATTTAGATCGGAGAACCTTTCATCAACCATGTAACTTGCAAGTTGATTCTCAAGAATACTCAAATTGGATTCATCAAAGTCATCTGGATATAATTCAACCATTCTCATTACTTTTCTTATGTCAAAACTTGAAAATGAGTTAATTGGATTCAAGCAAGCAATTCCATGGAGCAAATCGGTAGTCACCTCATCAAAACGATCATTAAGTTCTTGAATTTGCCAATCAATGATATTGCAAAACACTTCAACACGATAATGATGTAAGATTGCATAGTTGGAAAGTTTCCGCCGTGATCTTAAAGAGATAACATATGGCTCCTCAAAGTGAGGTATCAAAACATCATGTTTGATACAAAATGTAGATATCTTGGCAATAAGAGAATCTCATTCATCATCTCTTAAGACTTGCAACCTTCTCTTTGCTACTTCAACAAGTAGCATGACATTTGCAATATCTTGCTCTTTTTTTTGTAAGCATTTATTAAGCTCATTTGTGATTGCTAAGACATCTCTCATCAAATGCAACATAAACGCAATCTCAAATGTTTGACAAGCTTCAAGATGTCCCATTGCCTTGGCTCTTTCATCCATACTCCTTGCATCAAGAGCAAGTGATTCAAGAACCTCAAAAATAGAGCCAAACATAACAATAAAATTGTTAAAGGATTTATAATGAGATCCCCAACGAGTATCACAAGTTCTTGAAAGACCAAGTTGTTGATTCAAGCCCCTATCGGTTGTAAGTTCACCCATATCTAATGCCACTTGAATTGTTCATTTTTGAGAATCTCGTAAATTATCCATACGCTTAAAAGAAGATCCCAATACATTAAAAATATTTGAGATCAATACTACAAGTTTTTCCACTTCAACACACTTTTTAGAGACCCCAACAAGAGTTAGTTGAAGTTGATGAGCAAATCAATGGATTGAATGAGTTGATTTACTTTCTTGTCTAATCAACATTTTAAGGCCATTGATCTCACCTTGCATATTACTTGCCCCATCATAACATTGTCCACGCACACTTGATGAACTCAAAGAATGTTGATCAAGTAAATTAAAAATTGCCCCCTTTAAAGATGAAGCACTAGCATCTTCAACATGAACAATGTCAATAAGTCGCTCCACTACAAATTCCATTCTATCAATATATCAAAATACGATAGACATTTTCTCCTTGCGTGACACATCAAAGGATTCATCAACTAGTAAAGAAAAGTAGTCACCATTTAATTCATCAAGAATAGCTTTAACGGTCTCTATCTTACATGCACTCACAATATCTTTTTGAATCATTGGAGAAGTCATTTGATCATTTAAAGGAGCATGTTTCAAAACATAATCACAAATTTTATCACATTTTTTTGCATACCATGAGAGAATTTCAATAAAGTTACCCCTACTAAGTGATGATTTAGATTCATCATGACCTCGAAGTGCAAATTCCTGACTTATGAGAAATCTTACTACATCAACCGACACACTTAAGTGCATATAATATCCATTCTTTAGTTGATTAAATTGCCTCTCAAATGCAAATTGAATAGACCGCCGTTGTCGTAGTAAATCTTGACATTTCTTTTTTGACTGATTATGTATGCTATTTGGTAGACCAATATGTTTGTCAAGACCACCCTTTTTGTTCCAACTCTTAAATCCTATAGTTGAAAATGTCTCCCCTCCTCCTTGATTAGTGTTATGATCTTTAAAAAGATAGCAATACAAACAATAGACTGCATCTTTACTAACACTACACTCTAACCAATCATGATATATATCATCAAACTATTCATGATTAAAATGACTCATTTATCCAGAAATATCTGTTTGAGGAAACTCTTGCACCGCCAAACGAGGTTGACAAGGACCATTCAAAAGGTATGCTCTTCTAATAACATCACAGTGGTTTGGATGATAGTTCAATATTGATGTTCTTTCACCAGGATCACACTTTAAAGAAATCAAATCAAATTCTTGAGAAGAATCTAATGACACTTCAGAATGATTAGTATTTTCTTTTGATTAGATTGACTATGACTTTGAGAGGCTAAAGTTGATTTCAGTACTTGTGTAAAATACTTCTTCACTGATTATTGAGACTGAATCGTAAAATAAAAATTTAGTCAGAACTTACAAAAATTAAATATGCAATAAGGACCAAAACAAAATTATAGACAATGAACAAAAGTTTGAATGTCATAAATAAAAGTTAATATCCACTGAACAAATGTTGAATGCCCATAATAAACATATAAAATCAACAAATAAGCCCAAACAAATAAAATTATAACTTTCATAATCAGTGAATAAAATTGAAATTTTCATATGAAAAATAAAAAATTGTTAAGAGAAGTGAATATTCGAGTTCAATCAGCTAAATAAAATAGTACATCAACAAATACCATAATCAAAGAATAAAATTCTGAAAATAAAAATAAAAATAAAAAACAAAAAAGAAAACTTACAGAGGTTGTCTTCACAAATGGAGCCTGAAGGAGAGAATGAAATTAATCCACGGAGGACCACCACTCCTCCACCAGGGACACCAAGCAGCAGCAGCATCAGGCGGCAGCAACGTCGGGACTGCAGCAGCGGCCAGCGAGCAACAAAAAAACGTGAAGTTGAACGAGAAAGAGTAGGAAAAATATAATATTGCAATCCATAGAAAAGAGGGATTTTTTTATTTGTTGACTTTTCAATTAGAGATTTAAAATATAATTTTTTTAATTAGTCATGACTTTAAAAATGGGGTCGTTTGGTCTATCTATATTTAATAAAAAAACACTTAAAACTGAAGCCTGAAGCCTGCAAAATTGCTAAAAATTACAAAAAAAAATGTTGTTGCCTGGAATCGATATTGCGACCCAAAGCTCACTTAAGCAAAATCTTGAACCCCATCAACCGTTGGGCTACTCCTTTGATATATATATTCAGGTGGTTCAATTTTAAATATATACACGTACATAAAAAAATTGATCTTATATATATAATGTAATTTTTTTACCGAGGGTGTTCAGATGAACCCCCTGGAAACACTATACATCTTCCCCTGACATCAAGTATATCATATAGATGGTTAGGTTACAACTCTTTGTTTGTTGTGTGTATATTCATCTTATAGATAGTGTATAGTGTGTACATATATGTTACCACAAAATATATATATGTGGACATCCATTTTACAACACTCCCCCTTGGATGTCCATGTCTTAATAGATAGTATGCCTTGTTAAAACCTTACCAAGAAAAATTCAATGGAAAAAATCTTAGTGAAGGTAAAAGAGTACACATATCTTATAATACACATTAAGAGCTGCCTCATTAAAAACCTTACCAGGAAAACCCAATGGGAGAAAACCTTGGTTAAGGAAAAAACAGTGCAACATGTATTATACTCCCCTTGATTAAGACATCACTTAACAATTCGGAGATGACACATTTCAATCTTATATATCGACTTCTCAAAGGTTGAAGTTGATAAGAATATGAGTGTTGAACATCTGCTACATCCCTTTTTGAAGGTCATGAATAAAAAGAACTTTGATGAAATATATTTTGCTCAGTCTTCTTTGATGTATCCTCCTCTTAGTTGAGCACACGAGGCATTGTCTTCATATAATGTTGTTGGAATGTCTCNTACATCCTTTTTTGAAGGTCATGAATAAAAAGAAGAACTTTGATGAAATATATTTTGCTCAGTCTTCTTTGATGTATCCTCCTCTTAGTTGAGCACACGAGGCATTGTCTTCATATAATGTTGTTGGAATGTCTCTTTTCGAAGGAAGATCACATATTATCTGGGTATGTTTATTGATCTCAACTAAATATATTTTTGACAATCACTCAATTCGTGATCTTGTCGACGTAGACAAATTATTCGTTCGATTTGTTGGCAGCAACAATCAAGCACTAACAAACACTTTCAGTAAAATTGACTGTCTTGTGGAATGATTTGAAATGACAATATTTCCAAATGAAAATATATAACTTTCATGAGTTCAAACTTCATAATTTCCTGCAATTTCTTGATCAATAAATCTTGACACAATTGATCAGAATAAATAATTTATATCGATATTTGGATCACTCAAATATCTCCACCGATAAGAGTGATGTTATATATTGGGGTACTATTTTAATAAGATCAAAATCGATCTTTATGTTATGCGATCTTACAACCATTGGGGTACTATTCAATGGAATCACCTTATAACCTTTTAAATCCTTCAAGGATTTTTAGATAATATTTACTGTCTAGCTAGACATGATAATTATTCATCATGCGTATTTAAGTTTTTCATATATTGTCAGACTGATAGAAACCTCGTTGCATCCACCTTAGGAGTATACATCTCTATACAATAATGCTAGAACTTTTGTGAAAAATCTTTATTTTTCAATGCACAACCCGTACTTTATATTTTACAATTTTACTTATTGCACAATAATTCATTTGTACCCCACTGACATTATATATTGGTATATGGACAAGATAAGTCCAGAACATCAATTTACAAGTGAAATAAAATATACTTGAATTGTATTTTTTTTACCAATCATTTATCTATCAATTCTTGACAGATTTAACATCAAGATCCTTATCACCATTTATAATTTTGAGCGCTACATTATATTCAAGATATCGACGACGATTATTTGATATCGATTCTAATGTGACATAACTTATCAAGCTCACTTTATTTTTCATCATTTCCAGGTACTTGAACCGTTGCCAAGGTTTTTATATAGTGTTATGTCATGGTGCTCTTTCTAAAGCACTTGCCTCATTATTATGACCATCTTGATCATTTGCTGCTTTTCTTCTTTAAGAAGCTTTATCTTTCGAATCGATTAATTTATCGCACTTAAGGCGTGCCATAAATTATGTCCTTCATGGACTTTTCATTGGAGCATTTATAACTGGATTATAACATAGGGTCAGCGAATGCGTCTGATAATTGACTTAAATTATATCTTCAACGAGGATCATATAATTTATTATGTATAACTTATTTTCCAGTTGCTTATCTCCCCCTAATGTTAGAGAATCTAACATTCACCCAACCTTATTTGGGGACTCATCTTTGTGCATTGCGTAATGGTGGAGCAATGGAATAATATATCGCACATATAAATTTCTAGATGAGAATTATTTGGTTCCTGGCCCTGAACCAATTGTGATAGGGGAACCTTGTTGGCTTGATACGTACAAGTGTTTCTACACTTTTAAATAAAACATGTCATACCAAATTTCTTTTGGGATTTTGTTCTCATAACCAATGGTTTAGCTATAATTGGAGGCATATAATTTCTGCTTAAACCACTTGGATATATACCAACATTATCAATATAGTTTTATAATTTGAAATGTGCTCTTGATTTATCAATTCGAGCAAACAACCTTTGCAAAAATCAAATTGCAAGTTTATAATGAAGCACATGTGACCATACGAAGATGCATTTATATAATAGTAAATGGTCCATATGGCGGGTGAACGGGCCCATATTCACCTTTTAATACATCTCAAAATTTTGGGAGGTACAATCTCAACCTTAGCTGGTACAATAATAATTTTATCATGAGAACAAACAACACAAGAGAATTCTTGAAGAATTTATTATTTCTTCAATATATATAACCACATGAATTCTCATTTATTTTCGTATCATATTTGAACTGGAATGGTCATCAACCGGTCATGCCAACTGATAGTTATTTCAAGAGAAAAGACATAAAGTGACACTTGAAATTGTCCCAAATTTTTAAAAAGACACCTTAACTATGCGGGCTTCCTATTACCCTCCTAAAAAATTTCGAACATATATTATTACATCATTTTTCGATCAATTCCAGATTTTAAATGGCAAGTGTTAATCACAGACCAATCATTATGTGACACCTGTTAATTTAATTTGAAATATAGTTTTTTTTTATTTTAAGTTTTTCTTTATTTCTCTCTCTTATTTTTTGACTTATTTTAATTTTATTACTTTAATTTTAATTCCATTTTAAATTCTACTTCATCTTCCACCCCTACTTTCAAGCTACCCCTCCCTCTATTTTCTTTCTTTCTTTCTTCTTCACCTCCCACCCTCACCTCACCTCACCCCACCCCACCCCCACGTCAAGTTGAGCCCCTCCATTTTCTTTCTTTTTTCTTCTTCTTCTTCTTTGGTCAAATTCCTTTCTTTCCAAAATTATGCTATTTTCTAGACTTTTTGAGTTATTGATAACAAAACTAATTATTTTTCTAAGAAAAATCAAAATTTTGAAGGTATCATCAATTAATTTATCTCATTTTCATATAACTTCAAAACTAGAAATAATAATTTTGAAAGAATAAGAATTCTCCGAAATTGGAAAAGTTTAATTGAAATTTGGATAAAAGAGCTAAATAATACCTACTAATCATCTTGAAATCTAATGGGTTTTTCAAATTGTTCGAAATGTAATAAAATATTTAGATAAAATTTTAAAATTGAAGAGAGTTAAACTAATAGTAGTAAAAAAGGGAGGTGGAGTTGTGGTAAAAAGTGACATTGGAAGTGAGAAGCTACAATGAAGATGACAATAAATTTTTGAAGAAGAAGGAACAAATAAAAAGAAAAAAATAATAAGGAGAAAAAGTTAAAATAATAAGAAAAATAAGAAAATATATTTTATAGCAAAATACTTGTAAAAATAAGATTATATTCGTTTTTTAGTTTGTTCACGCTCTTTAAGAGAGTGCATACACTCTCCATGTCAAGTGGACAAAAAATGATGTAATAATATCTGTTTAGTATTGTTTAGGGGGGTAATAGGACACTTGCATAGTTTATGTGTCTTTTTCAAAATTCGGAACAACTTCAGGAGTCACTTTATGTCTTTTCTCTTATTTCAATAAACTTGTAGTTTATTTTGCATGTGATTCCATCATCATGCCCATATTTAGCTACCACAAACAAGATGCAAATATGGGTAATCTTTCATGTAAATATTTATAACCCACTTTGATTGTATTAATATGAAGATCTTAAATCTTTCCATATTTTGTAGTCTCAATATTTATTTCTTTGACTATTTCTTTGAAACTTAAAAAGTTTCTTTCGAGACTTACTACAATTCCAATATCATGAGCAATTTTATATCTTTGGGTAGTAGCACATTAGCTCACCAAATCTCACATTTAATATTGGATACTACCACATATTTCAAATCACTGTTTGTGTGCTGACATCTCTTTCAAAGAGAAATTTATATCATTATTGTCATGGTTAAAATCATTACACGCAAAACTTGTTTCTTGATTTGCTTGTATCTCCTCCCTTTTATTTAATACCTGGAATTTTTTTTGATGAACAAAGATACATAACCAATGACAATTTTATGGCAAGAAATTATTTCATTCTTTTGCCCTTTCGATAGTTCATACTAAAACATACCATAATAGTTGTGATGTACTAAAAGTACTTAACCAATGATCATTTATACCAAAATAAATTTCTTTTTTTCTCTCTAACCCCCCATAGGGGTGAGTTGTGGTATTTATTAAATCATACATGAGTATGTCATTTATAATTTTCATTATCTCTTGACACATTCATTTTCAAGAATGACCCACTTTTCATGATACTTACTAAAAGTCACATTCTCTTCAACGAATTGACCATAAACATATATACGTGCTTCATAATTATTCCTTTCATTAGAAGTTCATTGTCATGCTTTGAAATTTATCATATTCAAATGACATACTTCGACATCACTTTTGAAAGTCAAGTGTTGTCACGACCCGAGCCTACACCCTGGACGTGGCCGGCACTCAAGAACCATTGCTGGCTCCCAAGCGAACCCTCATCCTGGCTGACTACAAGTCGAATACTAACTCAAACATACAATGCTTAAAAACTGAATAAAATTCATGAAAATGAAATACAAATCTTTAACTCAAATTAAAAACTCTGAATAAAATAATATTCAACTCACCGTAAAATAGACAACTTAAGTCTTTAAAAAATTTAACAAAATATATGATATAGACTTCTCAAACTCTACTGTCTATCTATGAAGCCTCTAAATGACAAAGATGGAAGTCGGGACAAGACCCACGACATCCTAACAACTGATATAACTGAAAGGTAAATGAAATCCTCCGAAAGCAAGAAGGCTCACTATAGCTAACTCGAACTCCATGTGGTATCAACAAAGCTCCTGTTGATGACCCTGAATACCTATATCTGCATCATGAAAGGATGCAGGACAAATGGCTCAGTATGTGGAATGTACGAGCATGTAAGGAGAATCTAAGGGTAACATAACCTTGAACTTGATAAATACAACACATACTTACCTCTTCTCAACTCACTCAACTCAACTCAACTCAAGAAAATAAGATAACTCAACTCAAAGATTAGATACTCAACTCTGGGTACTCAACTCTGGATACTCAACTCTAGATACTCAACTCAATATAAAGCAACAATACACATGCAATATAATGAAAGCATTTAAAACAGTGGAAAACAACTTAGTTCATTAAATAAAATGTAATAACAAACTCAACTTTACTCATATAATAAAGTAATATAATTTCTATGGGAGTTTCTCTAACTGACAACCACCACTATGAGCCTAAGTGATGATATAATGTCTTACCTACGCTTCCAAAACTGTCGTATACTTTGCCGTCATATAGAACGCCTTAACTAAGTGGATCCACTAGTCTATGCTAAAAAGCACTTAGGAATCATCTAAAAAGTATGATCCTTTCTACCCATGATGACTACATGGTTTATGGAGACGTGAGTTATCTAAACTCAAACTCGTCCCCATATCGGTGCTCAATACTACTCACAAAATACTCAACTCAAATGTTTAAAAACATAACTTTTTCTTTGATTTGAGATAATTACTCAAAAATCTTTAATTAGAGATGGTACTCAAACTGCTCAAAAGTCTTTTGGAAATTTCAGTTTCCTCTTATCTTAAATGTGAAAACGTTTACTCTTGGGAATATTTAGTTCCCATATATCATTTTAAAGAAAATGAACTTTACTCTTACTCTTTACTCTACTCAAAACTTAAGTCTTAAAACAAAGTTAAAACGTTTGTAAAAGACTTCTTAAAATATGGTTCATGCCGAATTATGTACCTGAACGACGCAATGCATGATTTTCAATAACCATAGATAAAACTCAATACTTGGAACTCAAGAACTTCAATGATACTACTCATTTCAAGGATACTCAACTCAGAGGGTTCATGCGGAATGATGGGCATGAACTACTCAACTCAAGGACTCAAATATACTTCTCATCTCAAGACTGTTCGACTTATAGGGTTTATGCAGAATTATAGGCATGAACTTGTCAACTCAAGGACTTTATGGGTAACATGTAATAGTCCCATGATTAGGAATATAATCTCGAAAAGGTTAGGAACTCGATACTCAAGACTTAGAACTTGAAGATACTACTCCTCTCAAAGGTACTCGACTGATGGAGTTCATGCAGAATTTATATTCATGGACAACTCAACTCGAGGGTCTAAAGAACATTATAGAGATCATGTATACGACTCTTCTCATTCTCTTACTTACTTACTCAAAACTAAACTCAAATCGATTATGCATCTTAAAGAATTCACAATTGAACTCAAAGGCTTCCTTGAACTCTACTCTTAATTGTCTCCTGAATGTGATATATGAATTCAAGAGTTACGGTTCATGTTATGAAGGATCTCATGATGACAAAGTAAACTCGTGAATACATTCTCATCATTCTCATACTCACTTGCTCGAGTCTTGAAACAAGTTACTAGAAGTTGTAGAAGACTCCACAAAAGGACTCAAGGGACTTTGTTAGAATGTTCGAAAGAATTCTCAAAACCTAACTCTTAACTCTACCTTGAATTTGAATTATGAATTCAAGGTTATGAATGATTTTTAGGTGTTTAGAAGTAGTTTAGAGTGTTTAGAATGAAAGGGGAGTAAAGGTACCCTTTGAAAGAACTCAAACAGAAGAAACGATGAAGAATGGGTACGGGAAGGCGACCTTGGCTCTCTGAGTGGCGCGGGGAGCCAGCCCCTAAACTTTAGAGAAGTTGTTGGGGCGCTCTGGCTGGCGTACGCTAGGCCCCAACCCAGAAAACTTCGACGATTTTCTTTGCTCGTTTTCTCACCCTAACTCGCCTAAAATATAATGGTTTCTTCCCCAATCACTTGGATTCAATTAGTTAACATAATTACACTCTAATCTACTCAACATAACACTCAAATCACTAAATTTCATCTCAACAAATCATCAAAATCCCAACACAATAAGATTTAGAATAAACTTCAAGAACACCTATCAAGAACTCATCAAGAACTATAATCTTTCTACTTCAAGAACGACATTTCGTTGAAAATAACATGATTGGAATGTGGGTGAAGTAACCCAACACTATGGAAGCTTACATACCTCTTAGGGATTAAACCCATGGAAAAAATCCGCAACAAAACACAAGAATCTCGACGAACGCTTTGATTCTCTCCTCTTTTCTCCTCTTTTCTCTTCTTTTCTCTTCTTGAACTCTTAACTAAAACCCTAGGCGTATATTAGGATTATAAAACTGAACCTAATAGGATTTGACCCTTAAAACCTTACTAAAAATGAATTAAATTTGATTTGATAAGGAAAAGACCAAAATACCCTTTACTAATTTCGGGTAACTTTCCTTAACTGGACAACTCAACTTCAAAAGGGCATATCTCACTCATCCGAACTCAAAATTTAGCAAACTCAATGGCGTTTGAAAGATAATTCAAAGACCTTTCATTATATCTTGTAGACCATCTAAATCATCCTGTGTTAAAAGTTATGGTCTTTTGAAGTTGATCCAAAACTCATAACTTAAGCAAAACTTGCAAAAGTTTAGATTTTGCTATTTCCAATTTAGTTCTTTTTTGGAACTCAAGGGGTTACATATAGTGACCTCAACACTTAAGAAATTTTAATTGCTTGGTAATATCTCACTCACTACAAAGAACGGTTTGAGTCTGAGTTCAAATATTTTCTGGGGTGTTACAATATCTCCCCCTTGGGATAATTCATCATCGAATGACGACTGGAATGGGTATGGAATGGGTTACTCTTACTAGGGTCTGACTCTAATGGTGTGCTCTTACTATATTCAAGATTAACCCAAATCCTTAGGTTCAGGTTCTATAACTCTCTATAAGGAATCTCATCCCAAAACTATTTCTCTTTACCACCACATTGAGCTCATATCAAGAACCACCTAATGTTTAACAACACCACATTCAAGCTTAGTACTCTAACAACTCCATGGACTCCTAATAACCAACTCCTTAAGAAATTATCAACACTTAACTTGATTTCTCATCTTATCATCTCCCCATTAGGTCTAAAGCTAGCACTTGAAAGCTATGGACCTATTCCACATTGACAACTCAATTATACTATCCAGGCACACATGGAAAATTATAACTTAATTGGAACCTCATCTGGTAACATACCATCTCAGCACACGTCTTAATGCTCTTGTTACTCTTGTGAGTTATCCACACTTTACTTCCCTTATCTAAACGTTAGGGTCTTTCACTTGTACCACTCATATTTATTGCAACTTATCGCCTCAATTCCTCACCTACTCTATGTCAAGTCTTCTAGATCTAATATCTAGACTAACATCGTCACCCTCATGTTTCCATTCTTTTGATCATGACACTCATCTCAAATTCAAGCTTAATGTTTATTACTAAACCCAAATATCAATATGATTGCTCGTGTACTATACAAACTCACCACTACTATGCACAAATTTTAGATACACTCGTCCACTAGGACCTTATGACAAGTAGTTAATCCTCACCTCTTAGTATTCATACTTACAATTTACTATCACATTTCCCTTCACAACTTGAGTACTATTCACTCATTCACTATTCATCAATGCCTAATTAGTTCTATAACACTTTGAATATTATGGACTCTCCTTCAAAATCATAAGCCTAACTTAGATCTATCACCTCATGAATACTCATGCTCTTCTATTTAACACTTACACTTGGTCATTTCCTACACAATGACTCTTCATCACTAACTTCTTTCTAGCTACAACACACTCAACCTTCTATGATGGAATCTTCACTACTCATCACTTCTTAGTCTACCCATAAGGGAAAACTCTTCATTAGTAACTTACTAGGTGCATGACTATAATAACATAGCTTGCCAAAACACCATCTCCCTTACTTAGATAACTAAACTTCTACATACTTTCCTCTAACTCTGGGCGCTTTCACTACTGCTGCTCATGATCTCGTAACTCATGCTACCTTTTCAGGTGAAAATCTTACCCAACCTCTAAACATACATCCTTATAAGGATCTCAGGTGAAACAAGGCTTAAGGAAAAGATTACAACTCGCTTTTTAGCTCAAACACACGATTCATATAATTATGGGTGTATTCCTCTGAAACTGAACACTTAACTTACTCTTGGGCTTCTCTCAAGCCCCTCTGGAGTCTCATGACTTCCTCAGGATTCTATTCAACCACCTCTAGTATGATAGGCAGTCGAATGAATGAATATGAGAAACGCACGAGTTAGAATAAATCTCTATGGCATAGCTCTATTGCACGATTAAGAGTATGAAAGAAGGGACACTTTTCTTAAATGTCTGTAGTCCCTCAATTATAGAAGTGGGGCCCTCACAACCATAAATAAGATCCTACTGACACGGCTTCATAGACACACTAGGACACTTGAACTCTAGGCTCTGATACCAAGTTTGTTACGACCCGAGCCTACACCCTAGACGTGGCCGACACTCAAGAACCATTATTGGTCCCCAAGAAAACCCTCATCCTGGCTGACTACAAGCGGAAGACTAACTCAAGCATACACAACTTAAATATTTAATAAAATTCATGAAGCTAAAATACAAAGCTTTAACTCAAATGAAAAACCCTGAATAAAATAATATATTCTACTCACCATAAAATAGGCAACTTAAATCTTTAAAACATTAAACAAAATAAATGATACAGACTTCTCAAACTTTACTGTCTATCTATGAAGCCTCTAAATGACAAAAATGGAAGTCGGGACAAGACCCACGACAACCTAACAACTGATATAACTTAAAGGTAAATGAAATCCTCTGGAAGCAAGAAGGCTCATCATAGCTAACTCGAACTCCATGTGGTATCAACGAAGCTCTTGTTGATGACCTAGAATACCTGTATCTGCATCATGAAATGATGCATGCCAAATGGCTCAGTACGTGAAATGTGCGAGCATGTAAGGGAAATTCTCACGTATAACATAAGCTTGAACTTGATAAAAAGAAACATACTTACTGATCTTAGGCATATTTGTATGCCTAAGTTGTCAATATTTTCCCATGAGTCGATTAGATTGAAGGATGATCTCTAGTCATTAGCTTAATTTTTGGTGTAACTTGTGATGATTGTGTACTTACACACATGATTAGTTGTTTTAGGAATTCTCAAGGGAATTGGAGTCAACTTGAAGAAAAGAGATGTAAAAGAGCATGAAAAGCGGCTAAGGATGAAGGCCCCAGGGCTGGCGCACTGCTAGGCGCGAGGTGCCAAGGGCCAAATTGAGAGAGGCCTCTCAGGAGCTCTGAGAGGCGCGACGCGCCAAGGCCCAAAATTCAGAGGCCTTTCTCAGGCGCTCTAAGAGGTGCGACGCACCAGGGTGTAAAATTCAGAGGCGAGTTTTGGGTGCGATGATAGGCGCGATACGCTAGTGGGATCCCGACTTTTCCAGCTTAAAAGTGTTAAAAAAGGATTCCTAGTTGAAGTAGATTTTGTCTCCAATTTTCCTAAACTTATAAATAGAACCCTTGGGTTCTATTATAGGTGTTGGACTTTTATTTTGTGTGCAAGAGCAAGTATCTACGTTTGTAATAGGTTTTGATCTTCTAAATTTTTTATTTTTCGGAAATCTCATGAACAATTGTATTTTGTGGTTTTCGAATAGCATGAGTGGATAAACGCCCTAGTTCTGGGGCTGTAGCTACAAATAGATTGTTGATTATTAAAGGCTTTATGAATTAATTCTTGGTTGTCATTGTAATTTACTTTTATATTCTTGTTTTAGTATTTCTTGACTGGCCATCTAGAGATAAATCTATTGTTTAACCTTAAAATCGGGAGAGGAGAGGTTAGATAGACCAGAATTTATAGAGAGCTTGATCGACCCGTTAAGTCGAGGTGATTTGTGTTAAGGAGTGACGCCCGGACGAACAACTCGCTTGGTTAGGAAATAGGATAAAATATAAATGCTCGCCAATTAGTCTATTTATCCCCGCTCAACGATGTAGTTAGGTAGCTAATTGGGGTAGGCGACGAGAGGTGTATAGCCCGACTCATATAATTAACCCTATAAACCAGTAACTTGACAACTGAAATTAGTTTTATGCCAATAATATGATACATGATGTTCAGGATATGCTGCAGCCTTGGAATTACTTTTAACTTGCTTGAAACATTATATCAAAGTCGTTCACAATTAGTTATTTTCAATTAGTGCATAACTATTAGTAGATAAACAATAAATCATCAACTTTTGAAAATATTACTTTTTACTTTTAGTTGTAGAATTAAGTGAATATAAATTGATCATAAGTCCCTTGGGAACGATAACTCATTTCTTAAAGATTCTATATTACTTGCGCGACCACGTACACTTGCGTGTATACTGGGGAGCAACAAATTTTTGGCACCGCTACCGAGGAGTTAGAAATTGATTTATATTCAATCTTCTTAAGTCTACAATTAGAATATTCAGGTATTAATTACTTGATCTTAGCTTGTGAATTGCAGGCACTTGATTTTCAGGTTTGGCTCGGAAAGAAGATCTTGTCGAACCTTACAACGAACCTGAAAGAGTTCTACGACAATGCAGAAAAATGAATCTAGGACGAGGAGAATTGGGTTTAGGTATTCTGGAAAACATTGAGGATGAGAATCAAGACAACTTGAATATTCTAGAAAACGTGAATAACCAAAGGGAACTGAATAACCAAGGACCACCGCCTGTCGTACCCGTAAGACCAATCCATGATGTGGAAGTCCCGCTCACAGCCAATTTGGCATCTAGCATTAGGAAACCTCCATCGAGGGGTAGATTTGAACTAAAACAGAGCGTGGTACAGATCCTCCATTCTAAATGGCAATTCACTGGTCTCCCCCATGAGGATCCTCAAATCCATCTTAGGGCTTTCATAGACATTACAATACATACATCCCAATTGGAGTCTCATCAGACTATGAAAGGTTGACTTTGTTCCCATTCTCATTGTTAGGAGCTGCAAGGAGTTGGTTAGACTTTGAGCCACCAAACTCCATCACTATTTGGGATGATCTAGCAAAGAAGTTCTTGAGTCGATTTTTCCCATCCAAGAAAACCGCCAAGATGAGGGGTGAGATAATAAACTTTGTTCAAAAGCAAGGGGAGCAACAAGTTTTTGGCGCCGATGGGAGGACATGTACCAAGCATGGGCGCGTTTCAAACAAATATCGAATGCTTGCCCACACCATATGCAAACCAATGAGGTACTTGCTCACACTTTCTTTGAGGGTTTAGACTATAATGCTCGTGCTCTTCTTAATAGTGCAACAGGTGGACAAGCACTATCCATAACAAGTGAAGAGTTCTTCGCTTTACTCGATAAACTTTCTGAAGGGAACCAAGGGTATGGGGGGAAATGTCTAGAACCCCAACTCAAAAGGCTGCAGGGATCTTAGATATAGACCAAGCTACTGCCATAAATGCCAAATTAGATGCAATGCAACATAACATTACATTGCAATTTAAACAAATGGCTCTAAATCAGGCTCCGATAAATGTAGTACAACAGGAAGCAAATTGGTATGAGGTATATGGTAGTGGAACTCATGAAACCGAGAAATGTGAGGCAAACCTAGATTCCGTAAACTATGTGGGTAATGCGCAAAGGGGTGAAGTGCAACAAAATTATGGTAACACTTACAACCCTAGTTGGAAGAACCATCCTAACTTCTCATGGGGTGGGAACCAAAACCAAAATCAGGCGCAAGGGGTTAACCAATACCGTTCTAAAGGGGCTGGGCAACAATACTACAATCCTAACTAAGACTCAAATTCTAGTGCACCAAAAGGGGGGATGACCAATGAAGAGCTACTCCAAAAGTTCATGACTAAAATAGGGACCAAATTAAATGCTAGAATAGATAAGAAGGATGAGAACATTAGAAACATCCAGATGTCCCAAATGAGTTTAGAGAAACAAGTTGCACAAGTGGCTAATTATTTGAACTTTCGTCCCCAAGGTGAGCTACCCGGTGATACTGAGCCCAATCCAAACCAATTGCATGCGGTAAGTACTAGAAGTGGGCTGCAATTAGAGGAACTAGCTCCAAAGAAGAGAGACACTGAGGTAAGTAACGAAGAAAAGAAGGTGGACGAGGTAGTAAAAAGCTCCAATGTTGAGGTACCCCTTCCTCAAAAGAAATTACCACCTCCATTTCCACAAAGGCTCAAAAAGCAGAATGAAGATGAATGCTTCGGTAAGTTTCTCTCTCTCCTTAAACAGGTTCACATTAATCTACCTTTGGTTGACATTTTGCAGGGTATCCCAAAGTATGCCAAATATGTAAAGGACATTGTGCCTAGCAAGAGGAGGTTCACGGAATATGAAATCGTAGCACTTACTGAGGAGTGTAGCTCAAGGATTCAAAAAAGATTGCCCAAAAAGTTAAAAGATCTAGGTAGTTTTACTGTGCAAATTACAATTGGGCAAAATGTTCATGACCGGGGGTTGTGTGATTTGGGGGCAAGTATAAATTTGATGCCCTTATCTTTTTATCTAAAGCTTGGGTTGGGAAGTCCAAACGAACAACTGTTATTCTCCAACTTGCTAATAGATCCATTGCTAAGCCAGAGGGGTTGGTAGAAGATGTGTTAGTGCAAGTAGGTTCATTGATTTTTTCAGTAGATTTTGTGGTCTTAGACTTTGAACCCGATCCTGAAGTTCCATTCATTTTGGGACGTCCTTTCTTGGCCACGGGTAGGGCATTGATTGATGTAGTAGCTGGTCAATTAACCTTGAGGGCACATGATAAGGTAGAGGTATTTGATGTTTACCGCGCTCTAAAATTGCCTTCTATTTATGAAGAGTTGTCTGCGATTGATCGCATAATAGAGTCACAGTTAGTTGTGCCCGAAGACCCCTTAGAAAGAGTGTTAATAGGTCATAAGAGAGATGAAGACATTGAGGCTCAAGAGATAGAAACATGTCTGAATCGGGCACTTGTGGAGCCTCACAAGTGGAGAGTGGAACCATTAGAGCGTGAGTTAGGGCCACCACCCAAACCCTCCATTGAGGAAGCCCCAAAGCTGGAACTGAAAACACTGTCGGCTCACCTCAGGTATGCATTTTTGGGTACTAATGAAACTTTTCCTGTTATACTTTCTGCAGAGTTGTCTGAAATACAGGTTAGAGTGGTATTGCGGATCCTAAAGCGGAGAAAGAAAGCTATTGGATGGCAGATGGCTGACATTCATGGGATTAGTCCGGTGTTATGTATGCACAAAATCTACATGGAAGAGGATCACAAACCAAGTGCACAACATCAACGTTGACTAAATCCTTTGATGAAAGAAGTGGTGAGAAAAGAGGTAATAAAGTGGCTAGATGTTGGAATTGTGTACCCAATCTCTGATAGTAAGTGGGTAAGTCCGGTACAATGTGTTCCCAAGAAGGGAGGTATGATAGTGGTAAGGAACGAAAAGAATGAGTTGATTCCTACTAGAACAGTGACCGGGTGGAGAATTTGCATGGATTACCGGAAACTAAATGATGCTACCCGGAAAGATCACTACCCCGTTCCCTTCATTGATCAGATGCTTGACCGACTAATAGGGCAGGAGTACTATTGTTTCTTAGATGGGTATTCCGGTTACAACCAAATCTTGATTGCACCACCCGAGGATCAGGAAAAGACCACGTTCACTTGTCCTTATGGCACCTATGCCTTCAAACGCATGCCATTCGGACTTTGCAATGCACCGGCGACGTTAGAAAGGTGTATGATGGTAATTTTTCATAATATGGTGGAAGACTTTGTAGAGGTGTTCATGGATGATTTCTCCATCTTTGGGAAGTCTTTTGAGGTATGTCTCTGGAATCTTGATAAAGTACTAGCTAGATGTGAGGACACTAACTTAGTTCTAAACTGGGAAAAATGTCATTTTTTGGTAAGAGAGGGGATAGTGTTGGGACACAAGGTGTCTAAATCTGGTTTGGAGGTTGATAAGGCTAAGGTAGAAGCTATTGGGAAATTGCCCCCTCCCATTTCTGTAAAAGTTGTGTGTAGTTTTCTTGGTCATGCAGGTTTTTACAGGTGATTCATCAAGAATTTTTCCAAGATTGCAAGACCTATGTGCAGTCTCTTGGAGAAGGAGGTGGAGTTTGACTTTGATGAGATATGCTTAAATGCTTTCGAGATGTTGAAAAGGAACTTAATTGAAGCTCCCATCTTAATTGCTCCTGATTGGGAATTACCATTTGAACTCATGTGTGCTGCAAGCGACGTAGCAGTGGGTGCAGTGTTGGGACAAAGAAAGAATAGAGTGTTCCACTCGATCTATTGTGAAAGCAAGATCCTTGACTCTACACATGCTAATTACAGAGTGACTGAGAAGGAGATGCTGGCTATGGTGTTTGCCTTCGACAAGTTCATATCGTATTTTGTAGGTACTAAAGTGATTGTTTTTACTGATCATGCAGCTATTAGGTACCTATTCAACAAGAAAGATGCTAAACCAAGGCTGATTCAATATATATTGCTTCTCCAAGAATTTGACCTTGAGATCAAAGATAGGATAGGTACTGAGAATCAAATAGCAGATCACACATTTAGGTTGGAGGATTTTTCACATGTGAATGAAGGTGAGCAAATACGGGAAGAGGTTCCTGATGAACAATTGATGACATTAGATATCTCTCAAGTGCCATGGTATACAGACATTGTGAATTTGATAGTAAGTGGCGATTATCCTCGGTGTGCAACCACCCAACAAAAGAAAAAGCTCAATCATGATGCCAAGTTCTACATTTGGGATGAACCATTCTTGTTCAAGAAGGGCGTAAATCGGGTAGTGAGAAGGTGCATTCCGGAATCTGAGGTTCACAAAGTGCTCGAAAGTTTTCATGCTAGCCCATATGGAGGTCACCATGGAGGAGAGCATCCTGCTCATAAGGTACTACAATCTGGTTTCTTTTGGCCCTCGTTATTTAAAGATTCTATTGCTTTTGTGAAGGGTTGTGATAAATGCCAAAGGTTGGGTACTATTTCAAGAAGACATGAGATACCGCTAAGTAACATTTTAGAGGTGGAAATCTTTGATGTGTGGGGTATTGACTTCATGGGTCCCTTCCCACCATCTAGTGGAAACCAATACATTCTTGTTGCTGTGGATTATGTTAGTAAATGGGTGGAGGCTGTAGCTCTTCCTTCCAATGATTGAAGGGTGGTGATAAAGTTCATCAAGAAGCACCTCTTCACTCGCTTTGGCACTCCAAGGGAAATTATAAGTGATGGAGGTAAGCATTTCATTAACCATCTTGTTAAGAATCTTCTTGCTAGGTATGGTATTCGTCATAAGGTTGCTACAACTTACCATCCTCAAACGAGTAGCCAAGTGGAGGTTTCGAATAGAGAGGTGAAGCAAATTTTGTAGAAAACGGTGAATGCACAAAGGAAGGATTGGTCTGATAAACTAGATAATGCATTGTGGGCATATAGGACTACGTATAAGACACCAATAGGGACTTCTCCATATCACATAGTATTTGGGAAAGCATGTCACCTTCTGGCGGAATTAGAACATCAAACATATTGGACAATCAAGAAGTTGAACTTAGACCCCGAGCTAGCCGGTAAAAAGAGAGTGAATTAGCTACATGAACTTGAGAAGTTTAGGCTCCACGCGTATGAGAATGCCAAGCTTTACAAAGAAAAGACGAAGAGGTGGCATGACAAGCACATAGTAGCTCATACTTTCAATCCGGGAGATAAGGTACTACACTTTAACTCTAGACTAAGGTTATTCTCTGGAAAACTAAGGTCGAAGTGGAGTGGTCCTTTTGAAGTGCTCAGAATGACACAACATGGGGTTGTTGAACTTAAAGGTAAGACTGGCCTTACGTTCTTGGTCAATGGGCAGAGGGTGAAACACTATTTCGGTGAGGATTCATATTGTGATCGGGAAGCTCTTAAGCTAAATGATGAATGGTCCAAGCTGCGTCGTGCCGCGACGTTAAATCAAGCGCTACATGAACAATATGTAATAGATAGATAGTTCGTCTTTGAATTCTTGAATTTTTTTAGCATAGTTTAAATTTTTAGAATAGAGGTTAGTTTTAGCTAAATAGGATTTTTTTCATTATTTGTAACTTAGCTTGTAATAGTACATAACGAAAAAGAAAAAAAAATATATAGCTGGAGTCAGGCGCACTGGTTGGCATGCCGCGCCTGACATCAAACGTCAGAGCGCTATCTCAAGCGCGCTGGTTGGCGCGCCGCGCCTGACGTCGCACGTCAGAGCGCCATCTCAGGCGTGTCGCCCCTCCCATCGCCCCAATGCCTAGAAATTTTTTTATCCGAGTTTCGACCCGAATTTAACCTGACCCACCCCTTCAATCCCCAATTCTCTCATTCTTCTCTTCATTCTCTCATTTCAACCGACCCAACACCCCAAATCCTCTCCAACTCTTATCATCCTCCCTTTTCAAATTTTCAGTTTCCCCATTACCAAACCTCCATTAACTACACCAACTCTTCTCCTTCCTCCATTAAACTCATAACTAAACCTTTCCCTACCCATCCTCCTCCTATAAAACCACATATCCACTCCACCCACTTCCCTTTCACTTCAACTTCACCCATTCTCCATACTTTTCTTTTTTTCTTTCTTCTTCTCCCTCCCCACTGCCCAAACCCGACCCCCCTCCTTTCCTGTTCTAATTTTTTTTGTTCTTTTCTTTAGTTTTCTTTTATTAAGAGGTTGAGATGGCTCCAAAAGCCAAAAATGTGGCGGGTTCCAAGCGGAATAGAAAGGGCAAAACTTTCGGGTCCTCTAGTGCCTGAGAATCGGTACACAAATTTGGCAAAAAGGCTGTGCAAAGGTATGGCTGGGAATGGTTCGCATGTCAACAAGAGGCGAAGTATATGGGCGACGAATTTGTGAATGAGGTAAGGTTGTAGTCGTAATTTCCTGTTATATATCAGCCTGTGATTGAGTTGGGATTAAGGTTTATATTTGACAATCCGGGAGATTGCAATTTGACGTTAGTGAGAGAATTTTATGCTAATTAGTTAACTGAAATAAAATATAAAACTGTGCCTGTTAGGGGGAAAGATGTCAAGTTTTCTGCCCGAATTCTAAATGAATTGTTAGGAACCCCGAATTGTGACCCTGATGAGTTTAATAGCTTGAAGGATAAACCTCCTTATTGGGATATCCGACATACCTTGTGTGGGGTTGATTCGACTACTAGGTGGGAGCAGAGTAAGGATACTGGGAGGCATAATACCCTCAATTTTGCTAACTTTAATCAGGTTGCTAGGGTATGGCTGAAGATAGTATGTAGTGTGTTGTTGTCTGCCAAACATTTAACTGAGGTGACAAGAGATAGGGTGGTGTTAGTCTATATGCTGATGAAGGGAATGCCCATTAATGTTGGGGAAATCCTGAGGCAAAATATGATGAAATTTAGGAACAATTTGAGGTGGAGATTCTATTACGGAGGGTTGATCACCCCTTTTCTGAGGGCTGAGGGTATTGAAGAGGAAACAGTGGACATGACAGTTGCTTATCACCCAGATCTGACGGGTAAATTAGTTGATGTAACCCGAACAAAAGCACTAGACACGCCCAATGGACCTGTCTTGTCTGCTCAAGAAAGGCAAGCCTGTGATGACAGCGTCATGGCAAGAATGTTCGATAAGGCCGAGCTGCAGTTGCGGATAGGAGGGCATTTGGTTACTGACGAGGAAATAGAGACCTTGGCGGATCGCTATCCGTTGATCGAGAGTGCAACCTTTCTGTGCAGGTCTGGTCCCACTTTTATGGAGCCTTCAGATGATGATGAGGCTACTGCAGATGACGCTATGGATGATAATGAGGATGANAGTTGCGGATAGGAGGACATTTGGTTACTGACGAGGAAATGGAGACCTTGGCGGATCGCTATCCGTTGATCGAGAGTGCAACCTTTCTGTGCAGGTCTGGTCCCACTTTTATGGAGCCTTCAGATGATGATGAGGCTACTGCAGATGACGCTATGGATGATAATGAGGATGATGTTGTGGATGAGGAGGCGAATGCCTTGATGGTGTTCGATGGCAGTGACGACGAGGCCTGGAGGCCCGAGAGAGTATTCCTAACTCTATACTTTGCTTTAATTATGCACTGAGGACAATGCTTATTTTTAAAGTGTGGGATGGGGTAATATGTCTCTGTTGTATATAGTTGTTTACTGCTTTATCGAGTCTAGTGGTAGGTTTTAGTTAAGTTTTTTAAATTTTTTACTTTGGGTTCCTCAGCGTTTGTTTTTGGTACTTTTACTGAGGATTGTCCCTTTGAACCGACTAGGACTAGTTTATTGCTTTATTGAGTCTTAGAGTCGTCATAGGAGTGACAGTTCCCAATGATGGATGGATGACGACCGTCTTAAGGGAAAATTAGTCACATAGAACAGTAGGATTGAGAAACCAACCTTGGCCTTCTGAAACCATGTCCGAAAAAGTCAGCCAAACGTCATGGGTAATCACAAGTGGAAAAGTGCAATAGAGTGTTAAACTTGTAACAAGCATGTGTTCTTAGTTTTGACTCAAAATAAAAAAATAAAGGGCTTAATTGTGTAATGATACCGTAATGCAAATTGTAGGAGCATGTTAGTTGATACATCCTTATATGTGTCATGATGCCATGAGTGGTGATAATTGATTTGTTTTTGCTTAACTTGATAGCTAGAACTTGCCTTGTGTGTGTTGAATTAGTAGCTTGTATGACTTAAGGAATGTGATTGAGGCGTTCCTTTGAAATAGCCAATTCTTAAATCTACTTGTATGCTTACCATTGAAATTATCCCTAGTGAAGCCCCATTGAGCCTTTAGCCTTGTTTATTGATAAACCACATGATAAGCTGAAACCCGTTTGTTGATACCAAGATTTTTTATCCTATGAAAATCCTTAATGCACTATGTTAAAGAATAAGGGTTGAAAATTGTTGGTTGATATAGCTAAGGGTGAAATGCTACATTGTATGGAAAAGAAAATACTATTTTGGTCCTGGTCCTTAGTGACAATGTACACCTCGACTAAAATTGAGGGTGGCTAATTTAGAACTATGCTCGAAACATTGGCCCTGATCCTATCAAGGATAATGTGTATCATACTCGGATGTTAAAATCTAGAGTTTGAGTGGCTAGTGCAAAGGCATATATATAAAATAAAAAGAAGAAATAAAGGGCAAATATGGAGAAATAAAAGGGGTAAATAGTCATGAAGTGTGTACTAGGAGGAAAGAAAAGCTACACAGGAGATTGTTGGCAAAATAATGACATGTGCATTAAGGAGGTGTAGTCACTAAAATGATTTTTAAACATTCTTTCCCTTACCTTAAGCCGACATTACAACCAAATGAAAATCCTCTTCATTCCTTGAGAAATAGATGTGAAAGTAATAATACACTATTGGCAGGCTTATGGTATGTTGAGAAAAGTAAGAACTTCTTTTGTGAGGGTGAGTTGATTGTTTGAAAAATAGGCCTTGTTGATATTGCAAGTTGTTTGAGTGAAAGGCTTTACTAAACAAGAACAAGTGAGGGCATTCATGGCATGTATACAATTATCTAATCGATGTACTTGTATGAGTTTGCATTAGCCTGGAAAAAAATAACAAAAGGGTCATTCTTTGAGCATGTGTTGTACTTGGTGTAAATTTGTGAATTGTTGCATCCATTGTGAACTACAAGATCATGAATAAAAATGTTTGGTTGATTTTGAGGTAGGTTGATAAGTCCAAGGGTTGTGAAAAAGAGTTGATAGTCTAGAGATTGTTTGAGGACAAACAAAGTTCTAAGTGTGGGGTGGTGATCTTAGGCATATTTATATGCCTAAGTTGTCAATATTTGCCCATGAGTCGATTAGATTGAAGGATGATCTCTAGTCATTAGCTTAATTTTTGGTGTAACTTGTGATGATTGTGCACTTACTTACACACATGATTAGTTGTTTCAGGAACTCTCAAGGGAATTGGAATCAACTTGAAGAAAAGAGTTGTAAAAGAGCATGAAAAGTGGCTAAGGATGAAGGCGCTCTGAGAGGGCGACGTGCCAAGGCCAAAAATTCAGAGGCCTATCTCTGGCGCTCTGAGAGGGGCGACGCGCCAGGGTGTAAAATTTAGAGGCGAGTTTTGGGCGCGATGATAGGCGCGATATGCCAGTGGGATCCCGACATTTCCAGATTAAAAGTGTTAAAAAAGGATTCCTAGTTGAAGTAGATTTTGTCTCGAATTTTCCTAAACTTATGAATAGACCCCTTGGGTTCTATTGTAGGTGTTGGACTTTTATTTTGTGTGCAAGAGTAAGTATCTATGTTTGTAATAGGTTTTGATCTTCTAACTCTTCTATTTTCTGGAAATCTCATGAACAATTGTATTTTGTGGTTTTCGAATAGCATGAGTGGCTAAACGCCCTAGTTCTGGAGATGTAGCTACGAATAAATTGTAGATTATTAAAGGCTTTATGAATTAGTTCTTGGTTGTCATTATAAGTTACTTCTATATTCTTGTTTTAGTATTTCTTGACTGGCCATCTAGAGATAAATCTATTATTTAACCTTAAAATCGGGAGAGGAGAGGTTAGATAGACCAGAGGATATAGAGAGCTTGATCGACCCGTTAAGTCAAGGTGAATTGTGTTCAGGAGTGATGCCGGACGAACAACTCGCTTGATAGGAAATAGGATGAAATATAAATGCTTGCCAATTAGTCTATTTATCCCCGCTCAACGATGTAGTTAGGTAGCTAATTAGGGTAGGCGACGAGAGGTGTATAGCCTGACTCATATAATTAACCCTATAAACCAGTAACTTGACAATTGAAATTAGTTCTATGCCAATAATATGATAGATGATATTCATGATATGCTGCAGCCCTGGAATCGCTTTTAACTTGCTTGAAGCATTATACCAAAGTCGTTCACAATTAGTTATTTTCAATTAGTGCATAACTATTAGTAGATAAACAATAATCATCAACTCTTGGAAAGATTACTTTTTACTTTTAGTTGTAGAATTAAGTGAATATAAATTGATCATAAGTCCCTTGGGAACGATAACTCGTTTCTTAAAGAATCTATATTACTTGCGCGACCACGTATACTTGCGTGTATACTGGGGAGCAACACTTACCTCTTCTCAACTCACTCAACTCAACTTAAGAAAATAAGATAACTCAACTCAAAGATTAGATACTCAACTCAAAGATTAGATACTCAACTCAAAGATATGATACTCGACTCTGGGTACTCAACTCTGGATACTCAACTCAATATAAAGCAACAATATACATGCAATATAATGAAAGCTTTTAAAACAATGGAAAACAACTTAGTTCGTTAATTAAAATGAAATAACAAACTCAACTTTACTCATATAATAAAGTAATATAATTTCTGTGGGAGTTTGTCTAACCGACAACTACCACTATGAGCCTAAGTGATGATACATCATCTTGCCCATGCTGCCAGAACTGTCTTATACTTTGCAGTCATATAGAACGCTTTAACTAAGTGGATCCACTAGTATGCTAAAAACACTTAGGAATCATCTAAAAAGTATGATCCTTTCTACCCATGATGACTACATGGTTTACGGAGACGTGAGTTATCTGAACTCAAACTCGTCCCCATATCGGTGCTCAATACTACTCCTAAAATACTCAGCTCATATGTTTAAAAACATAAATTTTTCTTTGATTTGAGATAATTACTCAAAAATCTTTCTCTTAAAAGAGATGGTACTCAAATTGTTCAAAACTCTTTTGGATATTTCAGTTTCCTCTCATCTTAAATGTGAAAACATTTACTCTTGTAAATACTTAATTCCCATTTATCATTTTAAAGAAAATTAACTTTACTCTTACTCTTTACTCAACTCAAAGCTTAAGTCTTAAAACAAAATTAAAACGTTTGTAAAAGACTTCTGAAAATATGGTTATGCCGAATTATGGACGTGAACGACTCACTGCAAGGTTTTCAATAACCATAGATAGAACTCAATACTTGGAACTCAAGAACTTCAACGATACTACTCATTTCAAGAATACTCAACTTAGAGGGTTCATGCGGAATGATGAACATGAACTACTCAACTCAAGGACTCAAAGATACTTCTCATCTCAAGAATGTTCGACTTATAGGGTTCATGCAAAATTATGGGCATGAACTACTCAACTCAAAGACTTCATGGGTAATATGTAATAGTCCCATGATTAGGAATATAATCTCGAAATGGTTAGGAACTCGATACTCAAGACTTAGAACTTGAAGATACTACTCCTCTTAAAGATACTCAACTTATGGAGTTCATGCAGAATTTATATGCATGAATGACTCGACTCGAAAGTCTAAAGAACATTATGGAGCTTATGTATACAACTCTTCTCATTCTCTTACTTACTTACTCAAAACTTAACTCAAATCGATGATGGATCTCAAAGAATTTACAATTGGACTCAAAGGCTTCCTTGAACTCTACTCTTAACTCTCTCTTGAATGTGATTTATGAATTCAAGAGTTATGGTTCATGTTATGAAGGATCTCATGATGACAAAGTAGACTCGTGAATACATTCTCATACTCACTTGCTTGAGTGTTGAAACAAGTTATTAGAACTTGTAGATGACTCCACAAAAGGACTCAAGGGACTTTCTTAGAATGTTCGAAAGAATTCTGAAAACCTAACTCTTAGCCCTACCTTGAATTTAAATTATGAATTATGAATTCAAGGTTATGAATGATTTCTAGGTGTTTAGAAGTTGTTTAGAGTGTTTAGAATCAAAGGGGAGTAAAGGTACCCTTTGAAAGAACTCAAATGGACGAAACGATGAAGAACGGGTGGGGGCAGGCGTCTCTGGCGCTCTGAGTGGTGCGGGGCACCGGCCCCTAAACTTCAGAGAAGTGGTTGGGGCACTTTGGCTGGCGTGGGGCCCCATGCCCCAACCCAGAAAGCTTCTACGACTTTATTTGCTCGTTTTCTCACCCTAACTCGCCCAAAATCGAACAATTTCTTCCCCAATCACTTGGATTGGATTACTTAACATAATTACACTTTAATCTACTTATAATAACACTCAAACCACTAAATTTCATCTAAAGATATCATCAAAACCCTAACATAACAAGATTTCGAATGAATTTCAAGAACACCTATCATGAACTCATCAGAAACTATAATCTTTCAACTTCAAGAACGAAATTTCGTTGAAAATAACAAGATTGGCGTGTGGGTGAACTAACCCAACACTATGGAAGCTTACATACCTCTTAGGGATTAAAACCATGGCGAAAATCCGCAACAAGCAAGAATCTCGACGAACGCTTTGATCCTCTCCTCTTTTCTCCTTTTTTCTCTTCTTGAACTCTCAACTAAAACCCTAGGCGTATATTAGGATTATAAAACTGAATCTAATAGGATTAGACCCTTAAAACTTTACTAAAAATGATTTAAATCTGATTTGGTAAGTAAAAGATGTGGCTCCCAATTGCACACTGAAGTGTACGTGGTCGCGCAAGTAATATAGTGGCCCTAAAAGAGCCGGATTATCGAACCCAAAGGACTTGTCGATTAATCATTTACTAAATTATACTAATTCTAATTATTTATTTAAGGGAGGATTTCAAAAGGATGAATATATATTAACTAAACTAAAAATAAAGATAAAATAACTAAAAAACAATTAATTAAGAAAAGATAGATGTTTACACAATCAATGAATGAATCGATCTAGTATTATAATTTAACTAACAATCATGTTTAGCATCAATTGCATCAACTTATTTGATTATATAGTTATTGATTCATGGGGTTGATAATATAGTCATGCTCTCTCAACCTCTAATCGTCTACCACAATTGACAGCCTAACTACATCGTTGAGCGGGGATAGACTGGACCATCTATGGAGCAATACGTTGTCTTCCCGTATTTGAGCCAAGAAAGATACCTAGGTATATCCCTATCTTAGACACAAATCAATTCAAGTGATATGCAAGAAAAGATCATGCTCCTCATATTCCATGTTCTATCCCTCTATTCCTTTTCCGAGTTCAAGAGTGGATAATATATTTATCTCTATGATGATCAAGCATGGAAATAGTAATCACAAGAATATAAGAACAACCAATATGATAAACAATTATGCATAATCAAAATTACTAAACAATCATTTTGTAAGAAAATATAATCCAAGAACGAGAAGTTTAACTCCACATAGACATAGAGCAATTACAACGAATCATTCAAATAAAAGCTGTAAAATAAATAAAAGAGAAGAAAAGATAAAAAACCCTAGATCAAAGTTAATTTCTACATTGTATTCTCCTCTCTCTAATAATTATTTTTATGGACTATTTATAGATGTAGGAAACCCTGAATAAAATAATTGAGTCCAAAACAAATTGGGAATCCAAAACCAAACGGAATTGGATTCCGATTGAAACACTGCTTCGTCCGCCGCTGCAATTAGAAGTGCCTTCACATGATGACACGTGGAAGCTCAATTGACGGCTTGCATTCTGCACTTTGTAACATTTATGAAATATTATTATTATATTAAAATTAATCCATTAAGCTGTCTGATTGATTTCCTTCTTCAACCTTTCATGTTTAATTCGTTTTAGCTTCGAATTTCTTCATCTTCACTTAAATTTAATCCTACAAATAAAATATATTATTAAGCACAATCCATAAAATTTAGGCTAAAAAAGGACATATATAAATACTAAATATGAGGCAAATAATGATTTAAAATACGTATTTTGGCCTCACATCAAAAGACCAAAATACCCCTTACTAATTTCGCATAACTTTCCTTAACTGGATAGCTCAACTTCAAAAGGGCATATCTCACTCATCCGAACTCGAAATTTAGTAAACTCGGCGGCGTTGGAAAGATAATTAAAAGACCTTTCATTAGCTATCTTGTAGACCATCTAAATCATCCTGTGCTAAAAGTTATAGTCATTTGAAGTTGATCCAAAACTCATAACTTAAGCAAAACTTGCAAAATTTCAGATTTTGCTATTCCCAATGTAGTTCTTTTTTGGAACTCAAGGGGCTACATCTAGTGACCTCAACACTTAAGAAATTTTTAATTCCTTGGTAAAATCTCACTCACTACGAAGAACGGTTCGAGTCTTAGTTCAAAAATTTTTCTGGGGTGTTACAAGTGTATCACCATGTTTTCGTCCTTTTCTTTGATGGAGTATATATAAACTTATCAAATTATTAGGTCTCATAACAAACATGTTTCTAATGACCTTTCATATCATTTTTATGAAAAAAATTACCTTCACTCTTTAAAAGGCCATTTTGAGAACTCATAATGTTCTTTCTTTTATAATTATCATAATGATGACTATTATTATTTTCTCCATTCACGTCCATATTCGTATGTCCAATCATAAAATAATCTTTTCATCTTTCAGACTTTTAGTGTATTGCTATCACATTCACTTAAATGAATAACACATATTCAGTGGGACGGACTTCACAATTTTTAGCAAGAGGATATGATTTGCTCAATCGTCATTATATATCAATATATTACATTGAGACTTTAACCCAATGTCTTATCCATACAAAGGAGTGTTAGGCCAAAATATGAAGGGACTTGAACCCAAAATCTTATCATCATGGTGCATCGACACTTTAATCGATGTCTTACCCTTTTGTTGTGGTGAAATTTGAATCTACCGTCTTACCTCAATCAATGACATCATATATAGTCCAAAATAAAATTCACCCTTGAGCCTTTAAAATATTGTTACTTTGTTATTAATAGTACAAATAAATTTAGTCATAATAACATTTCAAAAGATCATATACAAATTATTACATTTGCTAAACGAAGAAAAGTTGATCCTCATAGGTGGCTCTGAATACTATTTCCAACTTAAAAGTTTTATGAATAATTCACTTATTGAAAGATCAACAAATTAATTCTCAACATTGACTTCATTTGTTGCTATTTAAGAAAATTTATTTCTTCAATTGTAATTCATAGATAAAGCAACTAGAGGTAAACACTAACAATCACAATAAATAATATGATACCTCAAAATCCAAGAATTAAATAAACACTTGATAAATGGACCTAATAAAGTCTACATTTCAAATTGTTTCAATGACATGTAGCATATTTTATGGATTTCAAAAATTAGCATACTCTTTTTGTAGATATATACAAATCAGTATTAATGTAATTATTATTATGAAGGAAGCTTACTATAAAGCAAAAATATACCATTAGCTTACCATTGGCAAATTTATTAATTGCCAACCTAAATAACATGCCAATCCCACTTCAAAGAATCTTTCATGATAGAAAAGTCCTTTTGATTATTCCAAAGGAAAATAAAATAATTATTCACATATTATTTTGCTTACCTTTTTAAAGCAACTATAAAACAAGTCATGTTAGTACATATAACATATTATAATAATTGAAGAAGTAAATGACTAGCTAGTGAAAGATAAACAAGTGTAAAATAATCAATGATGTTGATCAAGAATGTAGGTCAACATAATAAATTTAATATCTTTTCTTTTTTATTTTGATATGCATTCCTTAAATTTACTATATCTCATTTTAAAGCAATTATGTATTACTAGGTGAAAACCACAACAAAGTATCAACCAAATTAAAAATTCATGTTATGCATTTTTAGTCTTTTAACGATTTCATTCAGTTCAATTCTTCCAACAAGGTTATCAATTAAGTACGTACTAATTATCTTTCAAAAAATCCATGATAACACTAACTATAATTATATTAGACACATCAAATTTAAACTATCAAGTATAAAAAGACTTATATAGCAGAATATAATATACTCTATACTATTTATGTTAGGGATAATACACCACCGTAGATGCTCGTAGATGAAGAGACTCGTGTTGATAATGTGTTATAAAATAAACCATGTGTAGGAACATAAAATGACAAGAAGAAAAAGAGAGAAAGAGAGAGGCACAAAGTGGTAGTGGTAGTAGATTTTCTCTATTATTGAATGTTTTTCTTTCACTTACTCTTTTCTTATTTTTTCTTTTCTTTTGTTACAAGAAGAGGGGTATATTTATATGTATATACTTGGGCACCAAGTGTGATACATGGATATCTTCTTGCTATGTATACACTTTGGACACCAAGTATATCATATGGATGGTTAGGTTACAACACTTTGTTTGTTGTGTGTATTTCATCTTACACATAGTGTATAGTGTGTACATATATGTTACCACAAAATATATGTATGTGGACATCCTTTTACAAATATAT
>NC_064284.1:33040024-33061666 GCF_019186545.1 Solanum stenotomum | reverse complement strand
ATAGATAGATAGATAGAGAGAGAGAGATGAAAACTAATAATTTACATAATAAAAATATCAGTATTACAAATTTATGCTAATATAAACCATAGATACAAAATATCGACTTAAAATTAATTTAATGAGTATGAAACTTGAAATAAGACGACAACAATTAATTGTTTGAGAAAAGGAGGTGTAAACACGATAGTAAAATACATAATTTTATTAATATTATACAAGTGCGAAGAAGATGTTAATAACAATGATAATATAATCACAGTAGTAAAAAAATTAGTGACAAGAAATATAATTTGATACATTACTAATTTAGAAGCTTGAAACAATGAATTGGAAGAAAAGAGGGTCAAAATTGGGTGTCAACACTAGACGTTTCAAAGCCACAATGCATAATTCTCTCCACATTTTTGGTTGATGTCCTGTACCAAGAATGCCTACTCTAGTGTTCCATCTATCTCTCATTACGTACGTTCTCCAAATTCTCTTGAAAAACCCCAAATTGCACCTTTTCCATTGGACTTGTTCTCATACATAGGAACCCTAGAGTTGCAAGCTTGGTTTGGGGAATCAACCAAGAATTATTTAAATAAAAGATACCGATTGGAAAATAGAGAATTGTGTGTATCTCCTTGGAAGATTTTTTGATGTATTTTACAAATGAATGTCCTTCTATTTATAATATTCTCTAAGGACTAATAGATAAATAATAGTTTTTATACAAGTCCCCAGTTATTTATAAAACATCCTCTTTCTAGAATACTCTACACAATTAGAAGATTCCGAGGACCTTCCATGCAAATCCATGAGATTGTAAGGTCTTCCAAGGAACTCTCCATATACTTCTAGAATATTCCACTAAGGACTATTGTTCTTCAAATCTAAGCTTTCCACATAGACAACCTTATAGAACGTGGTGCCTAAGTGGTGTGATGATGTGACAAGTCATCACACTAGACCTTACTAGCATATATCCTGATATTAAATAGATATTACTCGAAAGGAAAGGCTATCCTTACAACTTATTCAACCACTGCAACCCTTTTCCACCCTACCCACCACCACAAAAAACAATAACAAATAAAACAAAAAAGTTATAAAAGAGAACCTTCTGTGACATAAATCCAACTTTCAAAGACTAAAAGAACTCAAAAAAGAAAAAAAAAATACATTCAAAGGTTTGCACAAAAACACAGTTGCAGAGAACAAGTGCCAAAACAATATTTACCTTGTGTTGCAACTATTCCCTTAAACAGACACAATACAAAATTAATCAGATGATTAGATTAAGAGTTAATTAGATGCTATATATGGAAGGGTAGTTTATCATGTCCAATTGAGAATTAATCAGATGATTAGATCCAACTATCCCTAGTTAACTGTATAACCAACAAACTAACCAACGTTGATACAATTCTTGAGCAAATACAAGCCTAAAGTATATTCATTATTTGGTTAAGTAAAAGAAATAATCAAAATCAACATAGATGAAGCAAATCAAGGAAATCCATGACTAAGCTCTTATGGTTTTTGTTTAACGAATGACATTGAAGATCAAATCTACGTGAAGGCAAGATAGATAGGAGAAACTTCAAGTCTAGTCCCAGAGACTACATCAATTCATAAAGCCATGAGATACTATCTTAGCCTAGGAATTCTTAATGCTAACAAAAAGACTTACTTGATGATTCTCAAGAACATACTAATAAATGTTTGGAAACTACCACATAAAATCATACAAAAATCGAGCAAATCAGACAGATGATGCAACAATTACAAATTGGGATTACACATGTGTTCAAAGGGAAGGAAATAAGCTTGCAGATTTCTTTACAAATTTAGCTTTCGAGCAAGAGAATACGACACACTTTTAAGATTTTCAGTCGATATCATCAATGGAAAAGAGAATAATTAATTTAGAAAAAATAAATATTACCTACATCTAATATGGGGGAAGAAGGATACAATACCATATATATAATGCAAGGATTTCAGAAATATGAAAAGAGAGAAATGTATAAAACGGACCCGATTTCTATAAAATTACAAAAGCAACATCAAGTAAAAGAGCTCATCCTAAGTCCATTTTACTAAAAAAAGGAATTAATGTTAGAAAGAGGAAAGAAGAGATCTCAGACAGATTTTCACGATCCGAGTCCACACCCTGGACGTGGCTGGCACTCAAGAACCATTGTTGGTCCCTAAGCGAACCCTCATCCTGGCTGACTACAAGTGGAAGACTAACTTAAGCATGCAAAAGCTTAAAACTGAAATAAAATTCAACAAACTCAACTTTGTAAAACATTAACTCAAATGAACAACTTAGAATAAAAATAATAGATTCAACTTGCCATAAAATAGGAATCTTAAGTCTTTAAAACATTTAATAAAATAAATGATACAGACTTCTCAACTATACTGACTATCTATGAAGCCTCTAACTGATAAAGATGGAAGTCAGGACAAGACCCACGACATCCTGACTAAATTGAAAAGTAAATGAAATCCTCCCCGAAAATAAGAAGGCTCACCATAGCTAACTCGAACTCTCGGATGTATCAACGAATCTCCTGATGAAGATCCTGAATACCTCTGTCAGCATCATGAAAAGATGCAGGCCAAATGGCTCTGTAAGTGGAATGTACGAGCATGTAAGAGGAATTCTAAAGCATAACATTAGCTTGAAACTTGATACAAAGGAAACATACTTACCTCTTCTCAAACTTACTCAAATCAAGGAATACTCAAGTATACTCAAAACTACTCAACTTACTCAACTCAGAAGTATTCAAGGATAAGATACTCAACTCAGAGATTAGATAGTCAACTCAAAGATATGATATTCAACTTTGGGTACTCAACTCTGGATACTCAACTAAATATAAAGCAACAATACACATGCAATATATTAAAAGCTTTATAAAACAGTAAAAACAACTTAGTTCGTTAAAGAAAATGCAATAACAAACTCAACTTTACTTATATAATAAAATAATATAGTTTTTGTGGGAGTTTCTCTAACCGACAACCATTACTATGAGCCTAGTGGTGATACAACGTCTTGCCCACTTTGCCAGAACTGTCCAATACTTTGCCGTCATATAGAACACTTAACTTAGTGGATCCACTAGCTTAACTTATGTGATCATCTAAAAACTATGACCCATTAATACCCATGATGGCTAAGTGGTTTATGGAGACTTGAGTTAATATGAACTTGCATCCTCATCTCGGTGCTCAATACTACTCCCAAAAATATACTTAGTTCATATGCTTTAAACAACTTGTTTCTTTAGTTTGAGATAATTACTCAAAACTTAGCTTAAAAGCTCTCTTGGAAATCATAGTTTCCTCTTTACTGAAAACTAGCTCAAAGGCTCTTTTGAAATCTCAGTTTCCTTTCTTGTTTAAATGTGAAAACATTTACTCTTTGGGAATACATAGTCCCGATATACTCTTTAGAATAAAAGAACTCAACTCTTTACTGTTTGCTTAACTAAAAACTTACGTCTTAAAACAAAGTTAAAACGTTTGTAAAAGACTTTTTAAAATATGGTTCATGTTGAATTATGGACGTGAACGACTCAATGCAAGGTTTCCAATAACCATAGATAGAGCTCAATACTTGAACACAAGACATTCAATAGACTACTCACTTCAAGAATGCTCAACTTAGAGGGTTCATGCAGAATTTATGAGCATGAACTACTCAACTCAAGGACTCAAAGATATTTGTCATCTCAAGATTATTCAACTTATAGGGTTCATGCGGAACTATGGGCATGAACAATTCAACTCAAGGACTTCATGGGTAACATGTAATAGTTTCATGATTAGAAATATAATCTCATAGGGGATTAGGAGTTCAACACTCAAGACTTAGAACTTGAAGATACTACTCCTCTCAAAGATCCTCGACTTATGGAGTTCATGCAGAATTTGTAGGCATGAACGACTCGAATCGAGGGTCTACAGACTACCTGGATCTCATGTATACAACACTTCTCATTCTCTTACTTACTACCTCAAGACTTAGTTCAAATGGATGGTTGATCTCAAGGATTCACAATTGAACTCAATGGCTTTCTTGAACTCATATTTTAACTCTCTCTTGAATGTGAATTATGAATTCAAGAGTTATGGTTTACGTTATGAAAGATCTCATGATGACAAAGTAGACTCATTAGTACATTCTCCTCATCCTCACACTCACTTGCTCGAGTCTTGAAACAAGTTACTAGGAGTTGTAGAAGACTCCACAAAAGGACTCAAAGAGACTTTCTTAGAATGTTCGAAAGAACTCTCAAAACTTAACTCTTAGTTCTACCTTGAATTTCAATTATGAATTCAAGGTTATGATTATTTTAGGAATGATTTTAGGTGTTTAGAAGTAGCTTTGAGTAGTTAGAATCGAAAAGGAGTGAAGGTGCACTTTAAACGAACTTAAACGAGGCAACCGATGACAAACTAGATGGGCAGGCGACCCTGGGGCTATGGGTGGCATGGAGCGCCAGCCCCTAACATTCAGAGCCTACTTTGGGGTGCTCTGGCTGCTGCAACACACCAGGCCCCAACCCAGAGAACGCGACGAATTTCTTTGGTCATTTTCTCAACCTAACTCGCCTAGAATTGAACGGTTTCTTCCCCAATCACTTAGAATCAATACTTAACATAAGTACACTCTAATCTACTCAATACAACCCTTAAAACACTCACTTTGATCTCAAAAAATCATCAAAAACCCAACACAACAAGATTTAGAAAGAACTTCAAGAACACCTATCAAGAACTTAAATCCTTCAATTTTTTTGAGAATGAAACTTCGCTGAAAATAATATGTTTGGTGTGTGGGTGAACAGACCCAACACTGTGGAAGCTTACATACCTCTTAGGGATTAAACTCACGGCAAAAATCCGCAACAACTCTCAAGAATTTCGACGAACGCTTCGATCCTTTCTCTTTTCTCCTCTTCTCTCTTCTTCTTTTCTCTTCTTGAATTGTCAACTAAAACCCTAGGCTAATTTTAGGATTATAAAACTGAACCCAATAGGATTAGACCCTTAAAATACTATTAAAAATGAACTAAATCTGAGTGGGTAAGGAAAGGACCAAAATACCCCTCACTATTTTCGGCTAACTTTCCTTAACTAGACAACCTAACTTCAAAGGTCATTTACCACTCATCCGAACTCGAAACTTAACAAACTCGGTGGCGTTGGAAAGATAATTCAAAAATATTTCCTTAGGTATTTGGTAGAACACCTATCTCATCCTGAGGTAGGAGTTATGATTGTTTGAATTCAACCCGAAACTCATACTTAGCTTATCTTGCAAAATTTTAGATTATGCTATTTCCAATTTATTTCTTTTTCGAACTCAAGGTGCTACATCTAGTGAACTTAACACTTAAGAAATTTTAATTCCTCAGTAAAATCCTACTCACAACGAAGGATGGTTCAAGTCTTAGCTCAAAAATTTCTAGGGTGTTACCTAGATAATGAAAAGGCATACAAAACTTACATGATTGGAACACCAACCATCGGAAAAGAGATGAAAAGCTAATCGAAAAATTAGAGAAGACCACCTCTCAAGTGATAGTTGTATCTCTCTTGTGTATTTATTTTATATTATGTATGTTCTCTATTATAAGATCTAGTACCTATCTAGACTAGATCTGTAACGACCCCAACCTACACTCTAGACGTGGCCGGCACTCGAGAACAATTGTTGGTCTCCAAGAGAACCCTCATCCTAGCTGACTACACTCGAAATATTAACTTACGCATACACAAAGATAAAACTGAAAGAAATGTTTAACAACAATAGACTGAATCTCAATACTATTTGAATATGTTGAGTATAAAACATAAATTTTAAATAAAACACCTGAAACCGAAAGACTCTCTAAAACTGTCTATCTATGAAGCCTCTACTGTATAAATACGAGTGTCGGGAGAAGACCCAAGACACCTCAAGAAACTACTACTAAAAACTCATAAACGATAGAGTCCTCTAGAAGCAAAGAGGCCTCACTCAAAAGCTAACGAGCAGATGAAGTTATCTCAACGGAACTCATGTTGAGGATCCTAAGTACCTGAATCTGTATCATAAAAGACGCAAGTCGAATGACATCAATACATTGAATGTACAGGTATGTAAGAAAATTGGATAAAAATATAACTGAACTGAAAGGACTGTAATAGATATAAATATATACCCAATTGAATGTAAAGAAATAAATGAGTGAAATCATTTAAATTTTATAGATACTTATTCATCTCTGAACTCAACATATTAAGTGATATGATAAAAATACACTTTTAATTTTATTTGGAAGACTCTCCAATCGACAACCATCACTATGAGCTACGTGATGATACAACATCTCGTCCACGCTGCCAGAACTGTCATATATTGTGCCAGGGTATAGAACCTCTCAGCTAATTAGATCCACTAAGCTATAAGGATTCATGTAAAGAGTATGATCATGTACCCATGTTGGCAAGACATGGTTTATGAGGATTTTGAGTTGTCTGAACTCATCCTCATATCGGTGCTCAATACTACTCCCAATAATATATAGGCTCATGCTCAAATGTCTAAATCATACTCTTTCTTTGGTTTAAGATAATTTCTCAAACTATTCTCTTAAAAGAGGTAATTGATCTGAAATATCTTTAAAATCATAAACACATTTAGAAATCAAAGTTTATCTTTTCCCAATGTAAAAAGTGATATATTTGGGAATACTTAGTTCCCTTATACTCTTACTAAATTCATGTATGAAAACTCTTTCTCAAGCTCATTTGTTGCTCTCCTTATAAATTAATTTAAAGACAAAACATTTATTTTGAAAAGATTCTCAAATTTAACTCAACAGTAGGGTTCATGCTGAATTAAATACATGAATAAATAACTCAATAATCTCAATACACTATATACGATAATTCAATAATTAGGAATAAGAATTCAAAAATCAATAACACAAGAACTCAGAACTCAACATTAACTCATCTCAAGAAAACTCAAATCTAAGGATAAAACCCTAGATTTACTCTTTTACTTTTCTCAAACTAATACTCTCTTTCTTCCTATAAAAATTAAACATTTGGAAATCATATAGTTTCCTTAACTTTAATTCAAAAATTATGCTTTAAAACTTACTCTTGAACTCACTTTTAACACCTCAAAAATCAAATTATGAAAAAAGATGCTTGTTCAAAAGACTCTTAATCGAAACTTAAAAATTAGGGTCATATGGAATATAAATGTGACACCCCGAAATAAGGGGAGTAACTGGCACTCGATACCCTAATACATCGAGTTATCCACTAAAACATACTAGCTAAACCAAACTTGTGAGGCAAAAAGATTGGGCAGCACAACCTCAAAAAAGTGAAGCCTGGACCCAGAGGTCATGACCTGAAAGAGAATAACCATACAAACAATGGTAGACAAACTGAAAAAAATTAAATAAAGATGTCCATCTAGACAACGAGGCCACAACCGAAAACATACCTACTTACACACACACATAAATATACATGCCAAGACTATTGGCTGGAGGATGAAACATACAAAAAGAAAACCCAGAATATTGTGTCCACAATAGCCTCTATGAGTGACATAAGCATTGTCGAGACAAGGCCCCAACTATACCCAAACTGTACAACAAAAGTAAACATCCTTTGATAGATCCAGGATAAGATAGAGCTTACCAATCCACTGCTGAACCTGAATACTAGTGGGTGGGTCGATTAGAGTCCCTGCCTATACCTGCTCGCACAAAACAAAAAGCAGCATCCCCAGGCAAAGGGACGTCAGTACGAATAAAAATGTACTGGTATGTAAAGCAAAAAGTAAAATCATAAACATTTACTGTAAAAGGGTAATAGAGATACCACCTAAAACTGAAACCCAAATAATCTACATAGTTGACCTTTTAGCCCCCTACTACTTAAATATGCATGGTATTCTCGTATAATCGTATGCCGTGAATACATATATATAGATGCAAATGCATGACATACCCAACCAAATGATAGAAATGGTGGTGCTTTCCGGTAGCGAATCAGCATCATATTCGCCAACTTGTGGCCATCTGTGTCTCATACGTATAAATATAGGCAATAGGCCCCATACCTCCCGATTATAGCTCGAGAGTAGAATGCATAGCATGTCATGTCATGGATTTATAACACCTATGAGTTACTGTTGTCATGTTGCCAATCTTGGCACATTTGTAGTCTTGTTCTCATAACCCCATAATAACTTTCGTATAAAATATAACAATCTCATGGAATTTGATATGTTCTTCCAAATAAGCTTGAAAAGTTAACTCAAATTTTAGAAGGATAACCTAACCTTGTTGGTATTCATAACAAGTTTAAGGAGACTTAGTTAGTTCCTAACTTGGTTCCTAGATAATTTATAAAAGAAATATTTCAAAAACCAAATGTTCTAATAGTTTACATTTAAATTATATTTGAGAGTTTTGAAGGTCGTGAGCTACTTTAATGTTTTTCTTTAATAATAACCTTAGTGGAGAAAGAGGGCTGGTCACAAGTAGTAAGGGTCTCGCGTGACATTTTAATTCACATCACCCAAGGAAGAATACAAATTCATATGTGCGGACATATAATCAAGGAAACTGATAAAATGACGTGTAGATGTCGAACAATCTATTTATCCTAACGAGTGAAATATCAAAATAACAAAATCATGAAAATAATTCAGCTGAGATCCCATTGCCTTTCACTGAAGGTTTTCTAGCAAGATAATAGCAAAATATCACATTCGGCGTTTTAGGAATTTCCCAGGACTGGTGCTAAAATGAGGGACGTAGCTTCGCCTTAACATACCTTTTCAATGAACACTCGAATGGCCGTAGCTTCTTCATGAACGTTTTTCCTTACATCCTAAACTTCACAAACACTATATATACACAACTGGTACACACCTATAAACAGTTCATAATTGTTCTTAAATTGGCAGATTTGCCAAATGGCCTCAACTTTACGAAATGTCCGTAGAACTGCATAACAACCATCATAAAAGAGTCCCGAGATGATTACCTTAGTTAACCAAGTGTAAAACTTGAAGAAACACCAATAAATACAAATTTAAATCTTCAAAAACTTTCTCCAAACGCAGCTAATAGAAGTGGAAAACGATTGCCACATGTAGAGATCATGTTTCTAGGCATGGGGGCAATCTTTAATGGTAGAATTCGTCAAAATCTGATCTTCATCGTGCAAGTACTCCGTAGGAACCCTCTCTTAAGTTTTCTTTCTGGTTTGGAAGTAAAATGAAATGTTTTCATGGCTTAAATTGAGTAAGCCGACATACCACATTTTGACCCGACCCGGATTCTCTCCCCGGCAGTCCGTAGTAAAACCCTTATAAGTTTTTACTCCGATGTCGGTTGGATACCGGGTTTTGTGAGTTGCAAACTAGACTCGTAGGACTTCGATTTAATGAGTGATAGGTCTTCTAACTCTTTGTATATTGGGAGAAAACATCCAAGACATTTTACCCAAAGTTAAGAAAATATTATTAGAGAAACTTCGATAACTTTTGCCGACTTTAGTTTCACTAATTTTCTTGACTTCCAAACTTAACATACGACCCTTGAGCTATTATAATACCTCATAAAACACTATTCTTAGCATGTTTTGCACTCATACGCTTATCCACAAGGTATGGGACAAGTTAAATGTTTCAAACAGGCGAAGTTCTACCTAAGCCATTTCTTTTATCATGAACTTTGTTTGAGGTGTCCATTTGACCTAAAACTTTAGTTTAGATCCTTGATATTTCCACCTACTTGCAATCTGAATCTCCAATGTACGATACAAAGTCATATACACCTCATATAACCATGCCATACTACGCCATATATATTATGCACACTTAGAGAAAAAGTACAGAATCTTACATTCTCCCCCCTTATGAACATTCGCTCGCGAATGTATGTAGATAATTCCTTGGTTGTATTTTCTTTTTTTCTCACAGTACTATATTTGCGAGTCTATATTTTTTACAGTTGCAAACCTGAAGTCAAATTCTTAAACTTTTAACTACTAAGCTTTGCATAGCTATCTCGTAAGAAGACATATAAATTTCACATCCAAGCTACTTAAAATCCAACTAAGTCGCTGTGAAGAAATAATTGCCAATAACCGAAATGTGACTCACCTTAAGTCGTAAACAGTTGGGGGTACTCATTCCTCATTTCCTCTTCTGCTTCCCAAGTCATTTCCTCGACGTTGTTATTTCTCCATAACACTTTCACAGAAGCTGTATCTTTATTTCGAAACTTTCTTACTTGCCGGTCTAAAATCGCTATTGGTACCTCTGAATAAGATAAATCCTCAGCGATACAAATATTTTCAATGGGCATAATACGTGAAGGATCTCCAATGCACTTCCGCAACATAGAAACATGAAATATAGGATAAACTGCTTCCAATTCTGAAGGCAAATCAAGCTCGTATGCCACTCTACCAATCTTCCGAATAATCTTATACGGTCCAACGTATTAAGGACTGAGCTTCCCTTTCTTTCCGAATCACATGATTCCCTTCATAGGCGATACTTTCAGGAAAACCCAATCTTTTACCTCAAACTCTAAGTTCCGTCGGCGAACATCTGCATAAGATTTCTGTCGACATTGTACTGTATGAAGCCAATCTATAATAAGCTTAACCTTTTCAATCGCTTGTTGAACTAGATTGGGACCTAGAAAATCTGCTTCCCCGAGCTCAAACCAACTGATTGGGGACCTACACTTTCTCCCGTATAATGCTTCGTAAGGGGCCATCTAAATACTAGCTTGAATGCTATTATTATAAGCGAACTCCATAAGAGGTAGATGTTGATCCCAACTTCCTTTAAAATCCAACACAGAAGCACGTAACATATCCTCAACCGTCTGAATAGTACGTTCTGCCTGTCCATCAGTTTGTGGATGAAAAATGGTACTAAGATTTACCTGAGTGCCTAGACCTTTCTGAGATGATCTCCAAAAATGTGCTATAAATTGAGCTCCTCGATCTGAGATAATAGATAATGGAACTCCGTGAAGGCGAACAATCTCCTGGATGTAAAGCCTAGCATAATCTTCAGCTGAAAATGTCGTCCTAACTGGCAAGAAATCAGCAGATTTTGTCAGCCTATCGATAAACCCAGATAGAATCAAACCTTCGTGGAGTGCGAGGCAAACCAGTGATGAAGTCCATATTTATCTTATCCCATTTCCATAATGGACGCTCAATATACTGGGTAAGGCCTCCAGGCCTCTGATGCTCTGCTTTAACTTGTTGACAGTTGGGACATTCAGCTACTATCTCCACAATATCATTTTTCATGTCGTTCCACCAATAGATATGTTGAAGGTCCTGATACATCTTCGTCGCTCCAGGGTGAGATACATATCTAGAATAATAGGCCTCTGAAAGAATACTTGTACGGAGCTTGCCATCTGCCGGTACACATAAGCGACCCTGGTATCTAAGAACTCCATCTCCAGTTAGCTCAAATACGGGGTGATGCTGCTGTGGAATCTTTTCCCTCAATTTCCTAAGCTCAGGATCTTCATGTTGCTACCTTTTCACTTCAGTCACAAAGGAAGATTCTGCTATATTCTTAACGACAACACCTCCGCCTCCTGCATCTACCACATGTACTTGCTAATTAACTAGTTGTCATATGTCTTTTATAATTCCAGCCTTATCAGCTTCAACACGACTTAGACTACCCATGGAATTCTGGCTGAGCGCATCAACAACAACATTAGCTTTGCCGGGATGATATAAAATGTCAACATCATAGTCTTTTAATAATTCTAGCCATCTCTTTTGTCGTAGGTTCAACTCCCTCTGCTTAAGCAAATACTGTAGGCTCTAGTGATCGGTGAACACATCTATATGAACCCCGTACAGATAATGTTGTCAAATTTTTAGGGCAAAGACAACTACAACCAACTCAAGATAGTGTGTAGGATAATTCTGCTCATGCTTCCGCAGCTGTCTAAAGGCGTATGCAATAACCTTACCAGGCTGCATAAGAGCACAACCTAGGCCAATTCTTGAGGTATCACAATAAACAACATAGCCCTCATTACCATCTGGAAGAGTTAGGATAGGTGCAATGGTAAGCCTTTTTTTAGTTCATGAAAGCTCTGCTCGCATGCCTCGGTCCACTAAAACTTCATTGCCTTATGTGTCAATTTTATCAGTGGTGTAGAAAATAAGAGAATCCCTCCACAAACCTTCAGTAATACCCCGCCAAGCCTAAAAAGCTGCGAACCTCCATCGAATTCAAGGGCCTTGGCCAAGTCATCATTGCTTCAATATTTTGTCCATAAACCTTAATACCCTCACTTGTAATAACATGACCAAGAAAAGCGAGGTAAGACAAAAATCACATTTAGAGAATTTAGCATATAACCTGCAATCTTGGAGAGTCTGCATTACAGCTCGCAAGTGGTCTACATGCTCTTCTTCCGATCGTGAATATATACGAATATCATCAATAAACACAATCACAAATTCATCCAAGAATGGTTTGAAGACCCGATTCATAAGATCCATAAAGGCTGCTGGGGCATTTGTAAGCCCGAAAGACATGACAAGGAACTCAAAATGGCCATACCTCGTCCTAAATGCTGTTTTTGGGATATCAACTTCCCTGACTCGCAACTAATGGTAACCAGACCGCAAGTCAATCTTGGAAAAACATTTGGCACCTTGTAACTGATCGAATAAGTCATCAATGCATGGAAGAGGATATTTATTCTTTATAGTGACTTTATTTAGTTGTCTATAGTCAATACACATCCGGAAGGATTCATCTTTCTTTCGAACAAAGAGCACTGGGCACCCTCTGGGGAAGTACTTGGCCTGATAAAGCCTTTTTCGAGCAAGTCCTTCAGTTGTTCCTTCAATTCTCTTAGTTCTGCAGGTGCCATTCTATAGGGAGGAATCGATATAGGTTGCGTATCAGGAAGAAACCCTATAGCGAAGTTAATTTCCCTTTCCGGGGGAATTCCTGGAAGATCATCAGGGAATACCATTGGAAATTCATTCACGATAGGAATTGACTGAAGAGTCATGTGCTCCTTATCAATATCCTGTACATAAACCATATGGTATATACAACCTTTATCAATCAACTTCTGAGCCCTAAGGTATGAAATAAACTTACCCTTAGGTGTGGCTGCATTACCCTTCCACTCAAGGACTGGCTCACTTGGAAAGTAAAATTGGACTATCTTTGCACGACAATTAATATTAGCATAGCAAGCTACCAACCAAAATCTAGCATAATCAACTCAACTAAATTAGCGAAGATTGGACGATAATTAATTAATATGGTACAACCCCAATAGACACAACTAACTAAAATAAAATCGCCAACCGGTGTAGACACCTCAACTGGTTGTGGCAACAACTCAGATTTCATGTCAATCTTACTAGCAATAAATGGAGTAATATATGAAAATGTAGAGCCAGGGTCTATCAATGCGTAAACAGCTTGAGAAGATATCGTCAATATACCTATAACAACATCAGGGGATGCCTCTAAATCCTGTCATCATGTGAGTGCATAAAAGCGATTTTGACCACCGCTCGAACCTATATCTCTTTCACCTCTCCCTCTACCATGACCCTGAGTAGATTGTGGTCCTGGTCGTGGGGCACGGACTGAGGGTGAAGATGTTGTTGTGGATCCTAAAGGCTGAGCTAGATCACCTCTGCTCAACCTCGACATCGACTAATAAAATGTCCTGTCTACCCACAGTGATAACATACACCTGAACCCTATCTACACTGCCCAGTGTGCGGCTTACCACACTGTGTACAATAAGGAGTGGGATGTCTTACCTGTACGGAATGATCCTGTCGACGACCTTCAGGCTGGCCTGAGTTCTGACCTGGTCCTGATTGACTATAATGATCAAACCGCGGTCCCTGCACATATGGTGAGACACTACCCGTTGGCCGAGGTGGATATCGATGGAAAGGGGGCCTAAAATCACCATGTGGCTCCCTATAAGACTCCATAGTACGGGCCCTCTTACTCTTCTCCCTATCTCTCCGAGTATCACAAATCCGTTTAGAAAGGTCCTCTGTAGTCTGAGCGAAAGCCTGTATGTGGGAAATATCTGCATCATCTGATAGGGATGCTACCCTACAATCTCTGATCAAATGATCTGCCAAATCATCAACATAATGATGAACTCTGGCTCTCATGGTACATACAATATCTGGTGCATATCTTGCCAAATAATTAAACTTGTGGCTATAATCCCTCACACTCATGGTTCCTTGCTTCAGATTGATAAACTGGTCAAGACGAGCCTCTCAAACTTCCCGTGGCAAATAGTGGGCAAAGAAGGCCTCAGAGAAGTCCTCCCACTCTCCTGGCAGAGCATCATGTCCTCTAGATCTCCCCCATGCCTCATAAAAAAGGATGGCTACATCACGTAGCTGAAAAGAAGCCAACTCCACAGCCTTTGTGACAGAGGCATGCATCACCCTCAATACTCTATATATATGGTCTATAAAGTCTTTGGGATCCTCAGTAAGACTAGATCCTGTAAATAACGGAGGGGCCAAATGAAGAAACTCTCGTACCTTCAAACTTTGTGAGTAGTCTCTCTGATTATGTACTCCTGACTGCAGTTGTTGCTCATGAATAGAAACCATCCTAGTCAGCAACTGAACTGCCTCTCTCATCCCCTGCTCCCCATAGATCTCTGGTGGAGAAACAATAGGTACTGGAGGTCCCGTGTCCGTAGCTTCCTCATGTACCAATGGAACTGGTGAGGCTGGGGGTACTGCATCTCCTCAGGATTCAATATGTGCCGGGTAGGCTGGTACTAGGGGTACTGGAGATCCACCTTGTGCCTCAGAGGGAATTCTATCTCTTTGACCTGGTGGGGAACGACTAGTACCTTCCTTTGGATGCATACCTATCTCTCGATCTACCATATCTCGAGCGAGTGTAGCCTGTTAGATAAGAAACATAAAGCACGACTTAGATTTCAAATGTTTTTATACTTTTGCACTATAGCACGATCTATCAGTTTAATGAAATGTAACCATTCCTAAATGCCCTGTAGCCTCTTGATTATAAGTGTGGTGCACAACACACCCATAAACAAGACTCTACTAGACACGGCTTGTTGATCCCCCGGGATACGACCTGCTCTGATACCAAGTTTATCACGCCCCGAAATAGGGGGCGTAATTGGCACTCGATACCCTAATACATCGAGTTACCCACTGAAACATACTAGCTAAACCAAACTTATGAGGAAAAAATATTGGGCAGCACAACCTCTAAAAGGTGAAGCTTGGACCCAGAGGTCATGACCTGAAAGAGAATAACCATACAAACAATGGTAGACGAACCAAAAAAAATTAAATAAAGATGTACTATCTAACCGACGAGGACACAACCGAAAACATACCTACTTACACACACATAAATATACATGCCATGACTATTGGCTGGAGGTTAAAACATACAAAAAGAAAACCCAGAATATTGTGTCCACAATAGCCTCTATGAGTGACATAAGCACTGTCGGGACAAGGCCCCGACTATTCTCAAACTGTATAACAAAAGTAAACATCCTCTGATAGCCCCAGGATAAGATGGAGCTTACCAATTCACTGCTGAACCTGAATCCTAGCCGGTGGGTCGATTAGAGTCCCTGCCTGTACCTGCTCGCACAAAACAAAAAGCAGCATCCCCAGGCAAAGGGACGTTAGTACGAATAAAAATGTACTGGTATGTAAAGCAAAAAGTAAAATCATAAACATTTACTAGAAAAGGGTAATAGAGATACCACCTGAAACTGAAACCCAAATAATCTCCATGGCTGACCTTTAGCCCCTTACTACTTAAATATGCATGGTATTCTCATATAATCGTAAGTCGTGAATGCATATATATATATATAGATATATATATAGATGCAAATGCATGACATAACCAACCAAATGCTAGTAATGGTGGTGCTTTCCGGTAGCGAACCAACATCATATTCGCCAACCTGTGGCCATCTGTGTCTCATACGTATAAATATAGGCAATAGGCCCATACCTCCCAATTATAGCTCGGGAGTAGAATGCATAGCATGTCATGTCATGGATTTGTAACACCTATGAGTTACTGTTGTCATGTTGCCAATCTTGGCCCATTTGTAGTCTTGTTCTCATAACCCCATAATAACTTTCGTATAACATATAACAATCTTATGGAACTTGATATGTTCTTCCAAATAAGCTTGAAAAGTTAACTCGAATTTTAGAAGGATAACCTAACCTTGTTGATATTCATAACAAGTTTAAGGTGACGTACTTAGTTCCTAACTTGGTTCCTAGATAATTTATAAAAGAAATATTTCAAAAACCAAGTGTTCTAATAGTTTACATTTAAATTATATTTGGGAGATTTGAACGTCGTGAGCTAATATAAAGTTTTTCTTTAATAATAACCTTAGAGGAGAAAGAGGGCTGGTCACAAGTAGTAAGGGTCTCGCGTGACATTTTAATTCTCATCACCCAAGGAAGAATACGAATTCATACGTGCGGACATATAATCAAGGAAACTGATAAAATGACGTGTAGATGTCGAACACTCTATTTATCTGAACAAGTGAAATATCAAAATAAAAAAATCATGAAAATAATTTAGCTGAGATCCCAATGCCTTTCACTGAAGGTCTTTCTAGCAAGAGCATAGCAAAATATCACATTCGGCGTTTTAGGAATTTCCCAGGAGTGGTGCTAAAATGAGGGACGTAGCTTTGCCATAACATACCTTTTCAATGAACACTCGAATGGCCTTAGCTTCTCCATGAAAGTTGTTCCTTGCATCCTAAACTTCGCAAACACTATATATACATAGTTGATACACACCTATAAACAATTCATAATTATTCTTAAATTAGCAGATTTGCCAAATGGCCTCAACTTGACGAAATGTTCGTAGAACTTCATAAAAACAATCACAAAAGTGTCCCAAGATGATTACCTTAGTTAACCAAGTGTAAAACTTGAAGAAACACCAATAAATACAAATTTATATCTTCAAAAACTTGCTCCAAACGCAGCTAATAGAAGTGGAAAACGATTGCCACGTGTAGAGATGACGTTTCTAGGCACGGGGGTAATCTTTAATGGTAGAAATCGTTAAAAACTGACCTTCATCATGCAATTACTCCATAGGAACCCTCTCATAAGTTTTCTTTCTGGTTTGGAAGTAAAATGAAATGTTTTCATGGCTTAAAACGTTGAGTAAGCCGACATACTACATTTTTTACCGAACCCGAATAGACCCAGATTCTGCCCTGGCAGTCTGTAGTAAAACCCTCATAACATTTACTCTAATGTCGGTTGGACACGGGGTTTTGTGCGTTGCAAACTAGACTCATAGGCCTTCGATTTATGGGTGATAGGCCTTATAACTCTTTGTATATTGGGAGAAAACATCCAAGACATTTTACCCAAAGTTAAGAAAATATTATTAGAGAAACTTCGATAACTTTTGCCGACTTTAGTTTCACTAATTTTCATGAATTCCAAACTTAACATACGACACTTGTGCTATTATAATACCTCATAACACATTATGCTTAACATGTTTTACACTCATAGGCTTATCCACAAGGTATGGGAAAAGTTAAACCTTTCAAACGAGCGAAGTTCTACCCAAGCCATTTCTTTTATCATGAACTTTGTTTGAGGGGTCCTTTTGACCTAAAACTTTAGTTTAGCTCCTTGATATTTCCACCTACTTGAAATCTTAATCTCCAATGTCTGATACAAAGTCATATACACCTCATATAACCATGCCATACTACGCCACATATATTATGTATGATTAGAGAAAAAGTACGGGATTTTACAATAAACAAGAAAGACAACTCAAAGATCTCGATGTAATATATATATATATATATATATATGAGTTACATTATTGATTCTGAGCTCTAAATCTTCAATCATGGGTTGTTTTATATATATATACATATATAAAAACTCATGATCGAAGATTTAGAACTCAGAATCAATAATGTAACTCATATCAATAATTCTTGAAACTAAGGGTATAACACTAAATTAAACTTTTGCTGACTGAATTGAGATGTAGGGCATGCAGGCGAAATCAATCCACCACTATGAATAGCCTTACATACCTTAATGACAAATTCTGCATAAAATCTTTGAAGATGAACACTAGCCTTGGTGTTTCTTGAAGTTCTTAAGCGTATGGATTTTTAAGAATGGGTGCGTTGAAGTAATGAAAACTGATTGACTTTGTCTTTTGGAGAAGGTTAATAGTCATGTGTTGGGGTTTTGGGATGAGGAAAGTACTAAAATAACCCCTCTTAAAACGTGAATAGAAGCTTGAAAACAACGAACACTACTAAAAATGACGGATAGAAAAGCAATGGATAGCGCCACTCTGAAAAGAGACGCCATTTGCCATACTACCTGTCACTTTTTTTAAAAATAATTATTCTTTTACAAAATGCGACGGATGTCATCTCTTAGTCCGTTGCCTTCTTTGGCGGATTTTGTGCCAAAAAATATATAATTATTAATTATTTATTTAATATAATTAGAGTTGTCGTCCGTTGCTTTTTATTAAAACTAATAGCCATGTTCTCCGTTATTTTTGAGTAAATTTAATTTATTAATTATTTTTTGAGTTAGCGACGGACGACATCTCCTAGTCCGTCGCTTTTTAGTCAAATTAACTGGTCAAACACTTTATAAAAGTGATGGACAATGTCGTTTAGTCCGTCACTTTTTAATTAATATTTTGGTCGAACATTTAAAAAAAAGTGATGGACAAAAAGACGCTGTCCGTCGTTTTTTTTTAAAATATCTATGATAGATAAATGATTTTTTTCCATATCTCTTAGCCTCATTCTCTCTCATCTCTTCATCTCTTCCTTCTACCCAAAGAACTGTCGTCGCTGCTGCCAGTCGCCCACCACCGCTGCCGCTACCCTGTTGTCACTACCCCTGTTGCTCCTCTCTTCATTCTCTCCTTCTCCTTTAAGGTTAGGATTTCATCAATTTTAGTTTTTTTTTTCAATTGGAGTTATATTTGATTATGTTAGTTAGATTATTTTAATTAGTTTATTGAATTTGTATTTATGTTTTGTTAATTTGAATGATTGATTGTTAGTTAGTGAGTGAATTAGAGATTTTTGATTTTAAGACTAGTTTGAATTAGGGTATTTCTTGAGTTGATGTTGAAATGTTAATATGAAGTTAAAAGTTAGTTATTGTATTAGTTTATTGAAATTGTGTTTATTGATTGTTAGTTTGAATGATTGATTGTTAATTAGTTAATGAGTGAATTAGGAATTTTTTATTTTAGGACCAGTTTGAATTTAGGATTTTAGAACTACTTTGAATTAGGGTATTTTAGGACTAGTTTGAATTTGAGATTTTAGGACTAGTTTGAATTAAAGATTTAAGGACTAGTTTGAATTTGGGATTTTAGGACTAGTTTGAATTAGGGTATTTTAGGACTAGTTTGAATTTGAGATTTTAGGACTAGTTTGAATTTGAGATTGCCGCTGCTGCTAGTCGCCCACCACCGCTGCCGCTACCCTGTTGTCGCTGCCCCTGTTGCTCCTCTCTTCATTCTCTCCTTCTCCTTTAAAGTTAGAATTTCATCAATTTGAGTTTTTTTTTTTCAATTGGAGTTATATTTGATTTTGTTAGTTAGATTATTTTAATTAGTTTATTGAATTTGTATTTATGTATTGTTAGTTTGAATGATTGATTGTTAGTTAGTGAGTGATTTAGAGATTTTTGATTTTAAGACTAGTTTGAATTAGGGTATTTCTTGAGTTGATGTTGAAATGTTAATATGAAGTTAAAAGTTAGTTATTGCATTAGTTTATTGAAATTGTGTTTATTGATTGTTAGTTTGAATGATTGATTGTTAATTAGTTACTGAGTGAATTAGGGATTTTTTATTTTAGGACTAGTTTGAATTTAGGATTTTAGAACTAGTTTGAATTAGGGTATTTTAGGACTAGTTTGAATTTGAGATTTTAGGATTAGTTTGAATTAGAGATTTTAGGACTAGTTTGAATTTGGGATTTTAGGACTAGTTTGAATCAGGGTATTTTAGGACCAGTTTGAATTTGAGATTTTAGGACTAGTTTGAATTAGTGTATATCAGGACTAGTTTGAATTTGAGATTTTAGGACCAGTTTGAATTTCAAATTGTAGGACTAGTTCCAATTTGGGATTTTAGGACTAGTTTGAATTTGGGTATTTTAGGACTAGTTTGAATTTGAGATTTTAGGACTAGTTTGAATTTGTGTATTCTTGAGTTGATATCTAAGTGTTAATATGAAGTTAGAAGTTAGTAACTGAAGTGTTTTGAGTATAAGATAGATGTTTGAGTTGGGAATTGATGAATTATTTTGAAGCTAGAGAAGTTCGATATGAACTTGAATTACAACTTATACTTAATTATGACTTGAATTTATTATAACTTGAACTTGCTTAGGAATATTAACTTGAAATCTTGTTGACCTTAATTAATTAGAACTTAATTTTGAACTTAGTTAGAACTTTGAAGTACTTGAAATTTTATTGACCTTAATTAATTAACTAATAATAAGTGTTTATTAACTACCAAAAAATCTGAATATACAATTATCAGCTTGTTCGTGAGTGTTAAAGCATGTTATCAGATTATATACTAATAAGTGTTTATTAACTAACAAAACAATCTGAATGTACAATAATCAGCTTGTTAGTAAATACATTGGGGCAATGAAGCCATCTATATGGGATTTTCCAAATGGGTAAAAGAATATCTAAGTGTGCAAGCTTATATTGAATCAATAAGTATTTAGTAATGTATTCATGTTATATGAAATTGTATTATTTTGAATAACAAGATATAGGTTTATGATGAATACTCAAATGTCGATTATTTGCAATTAGTGAGAGAAGTTGCACTTGGACCTGAATCTTGAATTTAGACAATGAATAAGTATTGTGTCAATGGTTTTAAGTTTCAAATTGAAGAAGTTTCTACGAATAAGAAAACAAATAATAGCAGTGTCTGTATACAAGGTGATGTTGATGGTAGTGACTAAACTATTGAATATTATGGTGTCATTCATGAGATTATTGAAGTAAGGTATTCATGTCGGCCTAAAAAGAAGATCATAGTATTTCAGTGTAAGTGGTTTGACCCATCACAAAGGCACAAAGATGGACCAACAACATAATATAATTGAAGTTAGGCACACCAAAAAATACAAAAGTTATGATCCCTTTATCATTCCTGATACGCTCAAATTACACCTCCTTTCAGAAGCATAAGCGATCGTTATCAAGTAAAGAACCCAACTTGTAGGTTGGGATCGATCCCACGAGGAAAATGGTTTAGACTTTACTTTTAACCAACAATTATATTCAATTAGTCAAATTATTTCCAGAAACAGGTAATAAAAGGGGGGTTGTGCTTGTGTGAAACAAATAGTAAAAACTTAATAAGTAATCAATAATCAAACTCAACTTTGGTTGTTATCAAGATAAGAGAAAGAACTAGGGTATACGTGTTCCCCACAATCTCATAAC